>NC_037671.1:132940137-133126860 GCF_003255815.1 Theropithecus gelada | reverse complement strand
AAAAAAAAAAAAAAAAAAAAAAAAAAAAAAAGGCAAGAAGTGTTACAGAGAGTTTAGATTCCCAGGACCCCTGAAAGGGTCTCAGGGACCCCTAGAGGTCTATAAACCACATTTTGAGAACCACTGCCTTCAATAACTGTATTTCTGACTCCTCCACTACCCTCGGATTAAACCAAGTAGCTGTATCAGCGTAAGGAAAGGAAACCTGAAAGCTCATGTCATGTCCACAGAGATGGATCTGCTTCATGTTCATTTGCCACAGCTCTAATATGGAGGGAACGGCAGGGAACAAAGACCGCCCAAACTTATTCTCCTCCACCCTCCCACGCTTCTCTAAAGCAGCACTTCCCAACCTTTGTCATGGCAGGAAGAGAAAGTATTTTTATTAATGGGCGAAGGGATAAGGCTGCCTAAGGCTTGGGGACCCTTGCCTGGAGCCACAAACCCTGGAGGTACAGCCTTCAGAAGAGCAGAGGGGCTCGTAGCTGGACTTCCCAGTGGGTATGCCAACACACATGAGTTGGGCAGGTCTGTACTAAGGTTTTCAACACAGAGGGAGGCTCTCAGGACTGGGGGATGTCTGTTCCCCATTCAGCTTCATGCTCCATAAAATTCTTAAAGCTTAGCTCAGATGTGAACATTCACAAATTATCTGATTACACTTTATTTTTGTTGTTGTTATTTATTTATTTATTGAGACAGAGTCTCTGTCACCCAGGCTGGAATGCAGTGGCATGATCTTGGCTCACCACAACCTCCACCTCCTGTGTTCAAACGATTCTCATGTCTCAGCCTCCTGAGTAGCTGGGATTACAGATGCCCGCCACCATGCCCGGCTAATTTCTATATTTTTAGTAGAGATGGGGTTTTGCCATATTGTCCAGGCTGGTCTTGAACTTCTGACCTCATGTGATCCACCTGCCTCAGCCTCCAAAATGATTACACTTTAAGGTAGAGTCCAGAGTATATTAAAGATTGAGGAAGAACTTGTCCAGAACATCTTCAGATACAATGTAGTGATTAAAAGCACAGAATCTGACTCCCAAACTACCAAGAAGTCGGAGCTCTGGCTACACCACTCATTAGCTGTATGACCTTGGGAAGGTAACTTAACATCTTGGTGTTTAAAATTCTCTACCTATAAAATGTGGACAATAATAGTGCTTACCTATTGTAAGTATCAAATGAATTTATATATAAAAGCGCTAAGGATGATACCTGATGGGTGGCTATATTCGTTATTACTATTATGTATGTGTTGCAGGTTCTCCTAACTCAGACTGCTGAACATGACAGTACTGAATTATAAATTTACAAAGAAAGAATCCAGGAGATACCAAGAGGCTAGATGTTAACCTGCAGGATTCCAAATCTGAGGAACTGTGCTTGGAACAGTGAGGCAAGAGGTGTGCAAACAGCAGAATGTGCCTGGCTTTTTCATTTTACTTATGGCATATGTCAAGGGCTTCCAATCTAAACCTTCTTTTACCTTATCAAGACACAGGTAAGTTTCTGTATTATTTTTTCCTTGGAAGGGGCCATGACTCAAAAATAATCATTATGGACTGTTAACCAATCTACTTGTTGCCAAAGACTTTTTCATGATGGTATCACGTGATTGGGCAGGTCTTGGGCTTCAAGAGCCTTCTAGAAAATTAGGACAGATGATCCAAAGCTGGGACTCTCCCAGACACACCAGATGCCTGCTTCTTTACCTTAGGTTGGATGTGTTGTTATCTTTACTTAATGGTTTTTGGCAATTATTTAGCCTGGCTCATAAGATCATTATAATTCATTAAGAGTTTTAGGTTACATCTGAAGTTGAGGGCTTTCAATTGTCCTCTTCATGCAAGAAATCAATATCTGAATTGCAGTTACAAGTTTGCAAAGCAATGCAAGATCATCATAACAAGAAAATAGTCACAACTATTTTATATATTTTATATAAATATATAACTATTTTATATATTTTATATAACTAGTTACTTAAAAACTTAGCCCTTCCTCAAACATCCCTCATAGCTTAACACTAGGATCTAACCCCACTTACCACGTCAATGCCTTTTGCAGGTCATTCAGTGCTTGCGTAATGTAATAAACACCGCACAATTACAGTCTAGATAAAGGGCAAACCTGTCCATGCAAACTCACTGACAAAAGAAGATCTGGCCAACTTGGAGAAGAAAAAAAAAATCAGCAAATAATAACATCACAAAAACTTCAAAAGAAAATAATTAACAAGGCTGGTCATGGTAGCTCACATCTGTAATCCCAGCACTTTGGAAGGCTGAGGTGGGTGGATCTCTTGAGGTCAGGAATTTGAGAACAGCCTGGACAACATGGTAAGACCCCCACCTCTACAAAAACTTTTTTTAAAAACTAGCCAGGCATGGCGTTGTGTGCCTGTAGTCCCACCTACCAGGGAGACTGTGGTGGGAGGATTGCCTGAGCCCAGGAGGTCAAGGCTGTAGTGAGCCATGATCATGTCGCTGCACTTGTTCATTGTTTAATCTAAGAGTTTAGTTTGTAGTTGCTATTGTAATCCATATTTTTGTCAAATAAGACAAAACGATTTATTTTTATAAGCGCTATTTCATTTTTCAAGATAAAGTCTCAATCAGTCTTCTTACCCATCACCCCTGGATAGTAAATAAAATGGAGATTTTGGTCCCTGATAAGTGGCCTTTTCCTGTTACTAAGACTCCTAAAACAATGAGCATATTTTTAAAATGCAGATAAAACTCAGTGTCTGTTCCAAAAGAGACCATCTTTGCCTTCCTCCCCCAAGATTCAACACGCCTGTCTTTTCCCGTTCCCCACTGGGTCCTCTTCTGCAGAGAGTGGAGGAGCTTCATCTTTTGGATATACAAGATTCTTCTCAAGTTGATTTTTTCTTGCAAAATAAGTCAAACCTAAGTGGGAGCCTTAATAGAATTTTGTCAGGAGATGTTAGGTTATCAGGACCTTAAAGATTGATCCAGGAGAGATCTGAAAGGTCCATATCACCCAGAATGACTTTCACTAACAGAAATCAACATTACCAACCTATCGGAGGATCCTCATTGATCCTAAACTTCACTGGTTCTGAAGTGCTAAATAATTGCTTTTTTGAGATGGACTCTCGCTCTATCGCCCAGGCTGCAGTGCAGTGGCGTGATCTCGGCTCACTGCAAGCTCCGCCGCCCGGGTTCACGCCATTCTCCTGTCTCAGCCTCCCCAGCAGCTGGGACTACAGGCGCCGCCACCACGCCCGGCTAATTTTTTGTATATTTTGTAGAGACGGGGTTTCACCGTGTTAGCCAGGATCGTCTCAATCTCCTGACCTCGTGATTACCGGCGGGAGCCACCGCGCCCGGCTGTCACTAGCTTTTAAGAAAAGCACTCATAAAATGGCTGCAGGTATACGTATTTTGTCTTTTCCCTTACTGAAAAGCAACTGTTCTTTAGTTACCTAAAAGTCAAGATAAATCAGAGACCAGCAAGAATGATAAATTAAGCATGTCCATCGAGAAATTAAGCTTAAAATTCTATCTAATTTGAATATGTTTTCCTCAAGATTTGCAATCAATACATTGAATATCCATTGAGTACTGAGAATTCCAGATTTTTTAAGGCAGAATTCATATCTATAATGAATCTGCAGTCAAGATCTTTCTCAGTTATATGAATGTGTGCATATACTGGTAAACATTTTTTCTCTGTTGAACATATTATTTATTATATAATATAAATGTCACAGTTACAGAAATTCACCTTCTTTGACCCTGGCCCTGGTAGGTCCGATGTTATGGCAATAATAGATGGGCAATGAGTACAAGGGGTGGAAATTATTTTATGTGATGCTTCCTTGGATCATGCTAGCATTATTTCATCTTCCTTTTTCCCACACACTAACTCTCACCTCAAATATTTTTCCAAAATCTCTTATGTTTGACTTTTACAAAACAGCCCCAAAACGGATTTTATTTTTGCTTCTAGCAACAGTTGACAGTTCTCTCTGCATTTCTAATTTTGCATTAGAGCCCTTCTAAGTGCAAATTTTGTGCCAATATCTATAAAAAGCACATGGCAAATATAGATGAGTATTTCCCTTAATGAGACTTTTAAATCGGTTCTGACTCTGTGAATGGTATTTTAAAATCTGAAACGGGCAGAGAGGAAAACATGAAGTATTTTAACATGTGAAAAGGCCAGTGAGTCTGGACGTGCCTGGATACTTACTCTCTCACACAGCTCTTCAAATGTGCAGTCGGCAATGGTTCCACAGGCTTTATTCAGGCGCAGCTCTCTGCCTTGCACTTTTAGAATCCTTGGTCTAGTTACTATGGGAACATGAACAAAGACTCAATCTTGTCTGGATAATTACTATAAAATTCATCTCTTACAGATAGGAAATGCATAGCTTGATGAATAATAGCACATGATTCAACACATAAATTAGACAAAATGCTGATACAATGACTGCCACTTGAGCGTGGCATCAACCCATATACAGCAATGGAACTTATTAATTGGTCAGTGGAGATTGGGCATTGTGTTCTAAATGTATTCTCTTTCAAGAGAAATTAACTTACGTACAATCATTTTGTTTCTGAGCCAGCTCATCAAACAACTTATCCATGACAGCCTCCACATCAGCTTCACTTGTGCTACAGTGAAAAGAATAATAGAATATGAAATTAATAACACTTGAAGCCAACATCAAACAGCTGCCTGAGTCTGCTTAGCTTTTTGCCCATAAAAAAAAAAAGAACAGGATGTTATGCTCTAAATACAAACATTAGATTTAGAATACACTTAAAAGCAGAGAATATTAACTCTCAGGTAGATGATTCTGCCTTATTTGCATACACTGAAAGACTTCTGTGCTTCTAGCTGTTTCCAGTAATGAGACGATACAGGCAGAGTAAATCCATTAATACCATGTGTACACAATGAGAAGAAAGCTTCTGGCTCTCTCTTGCATGCAAAACAAGAGCAAATAGACAAGGCAGTCAAGCATCCAGCAAAGTATCCTTTGAAATCTCTACTGAGAGGGTACATGTGAAATTAAATATTGAAGCTGCATTTAAAAAAAATCAAGTCAAGCCACTGACTGAGAGGATCAAACCTCCAGAATTAAATTACTACCTTCGAAATACCAACTTGATCTGCACATCAATAACTTTGTCAGACTTCTAGTATAAGGACAATTATAGACCACACAGTTTCTCTCAAAAGTCTCCTTGTTGGAAACTGAAGAAAACTCTCTCCTTCTGTGATGCCCACTGTTACAGCTACTATGAAGTTAGTCTCATCACAGAATCTTTTGTATTCTAATTAGAAATCACCATATGGTTTAGGGAACTCATATATAAATGTGATGATGCTGTGGCCTTTTTCCTCTCACCTTTTTTTTTTAAGAGGGGTGGTAAATTAACAGTCAATAAAATAACTGGCAGAAGAAATAAACTGTTAAAAAGAGCTTCAAGTAAAAATGTAAGTTTACTTCAACTCCACATACAAACTTTTACAGGATGACCTGCCAACATGCTTAATTTTGACACACAAATCACTCTTACGTTGTAGTGGAAGCAATTAAGCTAAATTCTGGACATCCATCTTACTAAAGCCTTATTAAAAATTAGTATGACAGGTTATCTTTTATTTAGATTAAGCTTAAACTAAACAACTTCTCCCTTGAGATAATTTTTAACACACAAGCACCTAATTCTTCAACTGTTCTAGAGCAAATGTCTTTAAAATGCAACAAAGCACATAGCTATTATGAAAGATTGAAATTGTCACATTCCAGGTAATAACCACTCCACCTCAAAGGACGTTAAAAACATCATTCGCAATAGCCAACTTTGCAGGAGAAATGCTATTTGACTTCCATGAGGTCTGGTATCATATTCAAATAGAGTGGTATTAAAATAATGAAATGACACTATAGAAAGTAATTTTAGAAACAGAAGCAATCTTAAAGGTAAAAGAAATCACACAAACCAATGTAAATGTCAATGCCCATGCCAAGCACATGTCTGTTTAGATATTATTCTTGAGAATACATTTGGAACCAACACCACCTTTGGTGTATACAAGCAAAAAAAGAAAAGAAAAAAAAAAAGCTTAAAAGTGAGCTACTTTTTGAGCCCATATAGCCAAGACAATCTTAACAAAAAGAACAAAGCTGGAGGTATCATGCTAGTGAACTTCAAACTATACTACAAGGCTACGGTAACCAAAACAGCATGGTACTGGTACCAATACAGACACATAAAACAATGGAACAGAATAGAGATCTCACAAATAAGACCACACATCTACAACCATCTGATCTTCGACAAACCTGACAAAAACAAGCAATGGGAAAAGGATTTCCTGTTTAATAAATGTTGCTGGGAAAACTGGCTAGCCATGCGCAGAAAACCAAAACTGGTTTTACCCCTTCCCTACACCTTATATAAAAATTAACTCAAGATAGATTAAAGACTTAAATGTAAAACCCAAAACCATAAAAATCCTAGAAGAAAATCTAGGCAATATCATTCAGGACATAGGCATGGGCAAAGATTTTATGATGAAATCACCAAAAGCAATTGCAGTGAAAGCAAAAATTGACACATGGGATCTAATTAAACTAAAGAGCTTCTGCACAGGAAAAGAAACTATCATCAGAGTGAAAAAACAACCTACAGAATGGGAGAAAATTTTGTAATCTACCAATCTGACAAAGGGCTAATATCCAGAATCTACAAGGATCTTAAACAAATTTATAAGAAAAAAGAAAACAAACAATCCCATCAACAAGTGAGCAAAGGACATGAACAGACACTTCTCAAAAGAAGACATTCATGCGGCCAACGGACATATGAAAAAAAGCTCAGCACCACTGGTCATTAGAGAAATGCAAATCAAAACCACAATGAGATAACATCTCATGCCAGTTAGAATGGTGATTATTAAAAAGTCAAGAAACAACAGATGCTGGTGAGGCTGTGGAGAAATAAGAACGCTTTTACATTGTTGGTGGGAATGTAAATTAGCTCAACCATTGTGGAAGACAGTATGGTGATTCCTCAAGGATCTAGAACCAGAAATACCATTTGACCCAGCCATCCCATTACTGGATATATACCCAAAGGAATATAAATCATTCTATTATGGGATAAAGATAAATGCACACGTATATTTATTGCAGCACTATTCACAACAGCAAAGACAGGGAATCAACCCAAATGCCCATCAATGATGGACTGGATAAACAAAATGTGGTACATATACATATGCAGTACTATGCAGCCATGAAAGGAACGAGATCACATCCTTTGCAGGGACATGGATGGAGTTGGAAGCCATTATCCTCAGCAAACTAACACATGAACAGAAAACCAAACACCACATGTTCTCACTCATAAGTGGAAGCTGAACAATGAGAACACATGGACACATGGAGGGGAACAACACACACCAGGGCCTGTCAGGAGCAGGGGGGAGGAGGGAAGAGCATCAGGATAAATAGCTAATGCATGTGGGGCTTAATATCTAGGTGATGGGTTGATCGGTGCAGCAAACACCATGGCACACACTTACCTATGTAACAAATCTGCACATCCTACACATGCACCCCAGAACTTAAAATAAAATATATATTTTTAAAAAGTGAGCTGGTCGGGCATGATGGCTCACGCCTGTAATCGTGGCACTTTGGAAGGCTGAGGTTGGCGAATCACCTGAGGTCAGGGGTTTGAGACCAGCCTGGCTAACATGGTGAAACCCCGTCTCTACTAAAAATACAAAAAATTAGCCGGATGTGGTGGCATGCGCCTGCAATCCCAGCTACTCAGGAGGCTGAGGCAGGAGAATCGCTTGAACCCTTGAGGCGGAGGTTGCATGAGCCAAGATCATGCCATTGCACTCCAGCTTGGACAACAAGAGCAAAACTCCATCTCCAAAAAAAAAAAAGTGAGCTGCTTTTTAAGGAACATAGCGAAAACAGAGCAACACCACCCACTCGGTATGGTCTGCTGTCATTTAGAAAGTTAATCTTTCCTTAGCACAGGCACGTTACACAACATAGGGGGAAAACTGAATTTTGAAAAACAACCAAGAAAGAAGACAGGCCTCCAAAAGCATATTTGGTGAATAAATAATTCCTTACAAACTTCCTCAGTGGTGATTTCTTTTTTACTCTGTGGTCTCGTATATACTATAATATCAAAATGTGACTCACTGAACTTCAGTCAGGTCACCTCTCCTAAGTCACCTGTAAAATTACAATACCTGATTTTCTATATAGTGAAATTACATGTGAAATATCACAAAATTATTTTTATTATAACAGTGTCTTATAAGAATTCTATTATAGTTACTCAGAAGTTACAAAATGCAAAATAAAAAATTTTATTGGTATAATCTAGGCATGGTGACTCATGCCTGTAATCCTGGCACTCTGGGAGGCGGAGGTGATCAGATTACTTGAGGCCAGGAGTTGGAGACCAGCCTGGCCGACATGGCAAAACTTTATCTCTACAAAAAATACAAAAATTAGCTGGCATGGCAGTGCATGCCTGTGATCCCAGCTACTCAAGAGGCTGAGGCACGAGAATCCTTGAACCTGGGAGGTGGAGGTTGCAGTGAGCCAAGGTCATGCCACTGCACTCTAGCCTGGGCTACAGAGGGAGACCGTGTCTCCAAAAAAAAAAGAAAAGAAAAAGAAAAAGAAGAAGAAGGGAGGGAGGGAGGGAGATTGTGCCACTGCCCCCTAGCCTGGGCGAGAGAGCAAGATTCCATCTCAAAAAAAAAAAAAAAAAAAGATAGCTCAGTGGACAAGAAGCATATGTAAAATCATTCTTTTTTTTTACTAGTAATAACAACTGCGAAGTAAAATAATAAGATGCCATTCTTCTATCCAAATTGGCAGAGAGAAGGAAAAAGATAAACTATCCCAAGCAAGGAAAATGGATATTCGTTTAAAAAAATATTTTAAACGTTTTTGTTGTATATGTTAAGGTGTACTACATGATGTTTTGATATACACAGTGAAATTATCACTATAGTCAAACAGATGGACACATCCATCATCTCACAGTTACCTTTTGTGTGTGAGGGGTTGGGGGTGGTAAGAGCACCTAAAATCTTCTTTTAGCAAATTTCCAGCGTACAATACACTATTTTCAACTACAGTCCTCATGCTGTATATTTGATCTTTAGACTTAGTCATCCTTTGTAATTGCAACTTGCTACCAAAAGAGACCTGCCTCTCCTCATCTATTCCCCTTCTCCTCACTCAACCCCCCATCCCTGGTAACGACTACTCTATTCTATTTCTACATATTTGATTTCTCTGTTTCTAATTATTTGACTTTTTTTTAGAAGATTCCATTTATAAGTGAGATCTTGTAGTATCTGTCTGTATCTAGTTATTTTACTTAATATAATGTCCTCCAGTTTTATCCATGTTGTTGGAAATTGCAGGATCTCCTTTTTTAAGGTTGAATAATATTCCATTGATTTCATTGTGTATACAGACCACAATTTATCCATTCATCCATCAATGGACACTGCATCCTTAGAGACTTTTAAACATAATGCTTTCCCAGTATGCTCTGTTCTGTATAATGACTCCAGAGGAACTTGGGAATATGAAAAGAGAAGAGTAAGCAAGTTTTGGAATGAAGCAAGAAGGCAAGAAGAAAACATGGTACCATAATTATATTTCTTGTCCAAGTATCCTCTGGTGTAAATAGGAGGCAACATGTTTTCAAATTTTTAATAAGAACATGATGGATTTGGGAGGCCGAGGTGGGCAGATCACGAGGTCAGGAGTTCAAGACCAGCCTGGCCAACATAGTGAAACCCCATCTCTACTAAAAATACAAAAACTTAACCGGGCATGGTGGCAGGCACCTGTAATCCCAGCTACTTGGAAGGCTGAGGCAGGAGAATCACTTGAACCCGGGAGGGGGAGGTTGTAGTGAGCCAAGATCATGCCACTGCACTCCAGCCTGGGCAACAGTGTCCAAAAATAAAAAATAAAACTAAAAAAGAACATGATGGAACATCAATTTAAATGAAACAGTCTGAATTTCATTTCTATGGCCCTATACTATCTTAGGGTGATGGGAGATCCAAGAGTATTGATCAAAACAGATTTGCATCAGAGGTTTAGTCCAAGAAATATGATCAGGTCCAGTCCTGGGGCCAGCGGTATTTAATTCAGTCTTTTACAGTGTCTCTGCCTTCATTATAGTTCTGAAAGTTGAGAATTTGGTGTTCTCATTAATTATTTCCAGAGGTTTCAAATCTCACCCTCAAGAAAGATTCACTCACATTCACCACATTACACTTAGTCACCTTTTAGGAAGATGATCAATTGAGAAGAGTTGAAATGATTCTGTCAGCATATCCTCATCATTTCTCCCTTGTTGTGGTTGACCAAGATTCTGGTCGACCAAGATTCCTGTTTAATAGTTTATTACAAAGGATATCTTAAAAGAAATAAATACGCTGGTCATGGTGGCTCACGCCTGTAATCCCAGCACTTTGGGAGGCCGAGGTGGGCGGATCACGAGGTCAGGAGATCGAGACCATCCTGGCTAACACAGTGAAACCCCGTCTCTACTAAAAACACACAAAAATTAGCCGGGCATGGTGGCGGGCGCCTGTAGTCCCAGCTGCTGGGGAGGTTGAGGCAGGAGAACGGCATGAACCCGGGAGGCGGAGCTTGCAGTGAGCAGACATCGCGCCACTGCACTCCAGCCTGGGTGACAGAGCAAGACTCCGTCTCAAAAAAAAAAAAGAAAAAGAAAGAAATACACAGCCAGGTGAAGAGATACATACAATGAGCTCTGCAAGGGTCCTTAGCACAGGAGTATCTGTCCCCTTGGAGTTGGGCTGTGTCACCCTCCTAACATGTGAATCAGTTCTTGTTCATGTTCCTGTCAATCTCCTCCTGTTAGGTTACCTCAAACAACTCTCTCATGTACAGCTGGGAGGAGTATAAAAATAGTACCAGATTTCAGGCAAACAGAAAATATTTAATGAAAGTACTAAAAATGCGTATGTTTTTATGAAATATGAAACTCATAGAAATTTTACCTATGGACATAATAATGGTTAACTACTACAAGGATGATCACTGTAATACTGTTCCTAGCATCACAAAAGTGAAAAAGAAATGCCCCACAATGGGGAATTTGGTTAAGTACATTTGGATACACTTATGCAATGGAACAGTAAGCAGTTCTGTAAGTGCAATATTTCCCTCTTGTCCTAGAATTACAATTAAGCCACAAAGTTGATGGTTAGAGTGCTAAGTATCCCCCAACTTTGTAAAGAGAGCTGCCAGTGAGCCTAGTGCCAACAGCCACTAGGTCTAGACTTCTGCCCTCATGGTTATATAAGCAGTGCCACTTCTATTGCCACCCCTCCTCCACCATCTCCTGTTATACCCCACAACACAGTGTCTTTACAAGGAGGGGGAAATGGAACAACAGTCACTAGCCTTTGGGTATAGTATGTGTGATAAGAGCCTTTCCCTTCCTTCCCCTTGGGAAAGAAGAGGATGACTTATCCTCCCCAAAGGCAAGTGATGGGGGAAATGTTCTCTAAGAGAATGACTTGGAAAGATTAGGGAGCCTAGAAGAAGGAACGACTGGCATTGCTTTCCTTACTTGGATGAGCAGAACCTTAATTGATGGGAAACCAGAAGGTGAGAGGCGGAGTACAGAGCCAAAATGAAGCAGACCAGCTCTCACCAAAGAACTCTCCAAAGGCTTGGCACTAGCAGATACATTTGAATATATAGGTAAGGAGTTAATTAGGCTGCAAACAGGAGTATCTGTTTGAAAATAAGATAAAGACAGTTCCTTAGATGCCCTCCTTCTACTTGGATAGCCAGATTCCTGCCCCCCTCCACTCCAGCAGAAACTGGCAAGTCTCGAATTATAATTAGAGGAAACAAGTCAGACTGACAGGACCAGGGGAAAGCAAAAAGAGAAAGCAGTTAAGTCTGCCTTTCTTGATAGTCCAGGACACATACTCCTCCTGTGCAAATAACTCACAATCTTCCTGTGCCCAGCTATGACCAGACACTCAGTAGATAGAAAAATGCAAGTTAGTTCACTGCAACCTTGGCATTATCACCGCACAAAACCCTCTTCAGCACACAGTACAAGTACCATCTTATAAAATCCCCAGCAAGCCTCTGTCTCCTTGCAGCCACCTCCTTTCTTGCTGACCTGCCTGTTGCACCCTTACAACGTATTTTCATACTTTCACTAATACATTTGCCTTTCTTTACCCACAACTGTCTTCTTACCACTCACACCACCAGCCAGACAGTCATTACCTATAACAGTAAGTAGCAGCTGGGGTAGATTTAACAACGAAGAAAAAGGGAGAGATAGCATACTGAAAGCCTACATTAAAATTTTCTTTTCTTTTTTTTTTTAAATGTCCCTTGAGTTGTATAAAATTCCACATATTAAATAGTGTAACTAACAACCTGTACCTTTTCAGCATCCAGAATCCTACCAGGAAAACTTCTATCCCAGGAATTAGAAAGATTCACCTTTGGAGGAAACTGAACCGCCAAAAGAAAGACTTACAGATATTCACATTTGGAGTTCTCCAATGAAAAACATGACCAGCCACCTTATCACCCTCCAGTGAAGCCCACCAATCAATAAAACTCTGCTTATGCACTCAGAACTTCTGATCAGCTTTTTAATGCCTCATTCTTACATGTGAATGGACAACCAAGTATTTCTACAGCTAAAAGACAAAGACCAAAATAAAGACATTTTTAAAAGGACCTTGGAAGGAAGCAAAGAAAAAAAACAAGAGAGCAGAAAGGGAAGAACACACTATAATATGCTTGGAGAGAATAAGTAAGATATTGCACCCATAAGACAAAGAAGAACGCTGTAAACCAAAAGAACAACAAAGGCATAAGGAAGAGCTCTAAATAGGACTGCTAGATCCAAAATGCAGGAAAAGGATTGAAAAAAAAAGTTGAGGTCATATCAGAAAATAGAACAAAAAGACCAAAATAAATAAATAAATAAATAAGGAAAACAGAAGAGAAAACAAAAGAACATTAGAAGATCAATTCACAAGGTTCAGTTCAATTCACAAAGTTCAGGAGGAGTTCCGGAGAATATGAGGTGGGGTGGAGGGGTGGGGAGAAGAAAAGAATCAGAATAAAATTGACTTTCCTAGAACTGCAGGACATGACTTTCTAAAGTTGACAGGGTTCAATGAATACCCAGCACAAAGAATGGAAAAAAGCTCCATTCCAAGGCATATCCTTATGCAATTTCAGGAAACCAGGAACAAAGAGACTATTCTAAAAACTTCAAGAGGAAAAAACAGGTCAAATATAAAAGGTCAAGAAACAGATTCACATCCAACTTTGTAACAGCAATATGGAAGCTCAAAGATAATGGTATAGTGTCTAAAATATTCTAAGAGAATATTATTGTGTGTGACAACCATGATCAGTCAAACTATTAATCAAGTAAAATAAATACATTTTTTGGACATGTGAGTTTTCAAAATATGTATTTCCCATGTACCCTTCTCAGGATGATACTCAAGGGTGTGTTCTATTTAGAACAAGGGAGAAGAGTTCTGTTTCTAATAGGACCAAGTTGGCTCTGCTTCAACCAACCCTCTCTGTTGATAACAACTATATGTAAACTCTGGAAAAACATAAAAACAGGCATCTGAAGGCATGGGACAGTGGACAGAAGTGAACAGATTCTGGTGGGGTGCTGACACTTGGGAGAAGGGACAAATATGGGTTAGGTACCCAGTTTTACAGTTTTCAGACTGAAGACAGTGCAGTCAGTACTGCTCAGGTCAACTAAAACTCCAATAGAAAACCTGCAGCCCTTCTGGTATGAACGACCAGAGGAAAGTTCAAAGTTGGGGAATCCCAGAAAACATATTCCCAAATTCCCAATAGATACTAACCTTAAAAAAGTCCTGAAACCATAAGTTATTTGTATTTATTACATTTTATGTGTTTTTAAACAATAATGCATGCCCATAATAATAGTGAATCATTTCTCTACCATAGGGTACTAAAAGGTTCAGTAGTTTTCTGTAAAATAACAGTATAATAATAAATGCATGGCTTATCACTATTATAAATCAACGTACTGTAACAAGATTATATATTACAATAACATGTAAAAGTGATCTCTACCTGATACAGACATGCAAAGTGGAAAACATAAGGCCATTAACACAAAATAAATGCTAAGTAAAATTTACTTTAAAATGTAAGTACCCAGTGGCTCACACCCGTAATCCCAGCACTTTGGGAGTCTGAGGTGGGCAGATCACCTAAGGTCAGGAGTTTGAGACCAGCCTGGCCAATATGGTGAAACTCCATCTCTACTAAAAATACAAAAAACTAGCCAGGGGTGGTAGTGGGCACCTGTAATCCCAACTACTCGGGAGGCTGAGGCAGGAGAATCATTTGAACCTGGAAAGCAGGAAGTTGCAGTGAGCCAAGATCATGCCATTGTACTCCAGCTTGGGCAACAAGAGCGAAACTTCGCCTCAAAAAAAAAAAAAGTAAGTAACTCAAATATTTAATATGTAAAAGTTATTTTTTT
The DNA here is from genome assembly GCF_003255815.1 of Theropithecus gelada. NCBI lineage: Eukaryota > Metazoa > Chordata > Mammalia > Primates > Cercopithecidae > Theropithecus > Theropithecus gelada. The sequence goes on along the minus strand of NC_037671.1, from coordinate 133,112,248 downwards.
TAATTAAAGACTTCTGAAACATAATGCATGAATTACCCTATCTGACAGTCCTGATCTTTGCTGGTGGACGAATATTCTAGACATAGGAAAATTATTTCATTTTGCGCTGACATTGGTCAAATCTCTGCGACTGCATCTTAAATCAATTTCAAGTTGGGTATAAGTACATATTGCTTCATACAAGCTCATTTCCCTTATTCACATGTATCTGACTTCTCTCACTCAACATTATGTTTGTGAGATTCATCTATATTGATGTGTGTAGAAGCAGTTTGTTTATTTTTGTCACTGTATTGTATTGCATAAAAATATCACAATTTATTATCATTTTACCGGTGATGGGTGCATTTGTCTGCTAGGGCTGCCATAACAAAATACCACAGACTGAGTGGCTTAAGCAACATATGTATACATATATATATATATATATATATATATATATATATATTTTTTTTTTTTTTTTTTTTTCTTCTTCTCACAGTTCTGGAGGCTAGATAGAGGCCAAGATCAAGGTGCTGCCAGGATCGATTTCTGGTGAGGGCTCTCTTTCTGGCTTGCAGATGGCCACCTTCACTATGTCCTCACATGGCCTTTCTTTCCTCAGTGTGCACATACTCCTGGGGTCTCTGCCTTTTCTTATGAGAACACCAGTCCTATTGGATTAAGGCCCTATCCTTACAACTGCAGTTAATCTTAGGTACTTCCTTAAAGGCCCCTATCTTCAAATATAGTTCCACTGGGGTAAGGGCCTCAACCTGTGAATTTTGGGGGACACAATTCAGTTCATAACAATGAGCATTTGTGTAGTTTACATTTTGGGGATTCTGTGAATAGTGCTACTATGAACATTCTAGTACATTCCTTTTGGTAAACTCATATATACATGTCTGTTGGGCATATGGCTAGAATTGCTGCTTATGGGGTATACCTATTTTCAGTTTAGGAGATGTTGCCAGTTTTCCAATTGGCTGTAGCAATTTATATTCCCACTAGTGATACAAAAAAAGTTCCATTTTCTCCACTTCCTTGCCAATACTTGGCATTTTCCATCTCTTCCATTTTAGTGGATATGGTGGATAAATTATAAATGACTTCAACATAAGTTGCCTCAAGTTTATATTTTAACAAGGATGGGGCATAAAAACACAAATATAATTTAATTAACAAAAGACTTAATCCATAGTGTAGTGACTCATGCCTATAGTTCAGCTACTAGGGAGGCTGAGGCAAGAGGATCACTTGAGCCCAGGAGTTTGAGGCCAGCCTGGACAATATATGTTTTAAAGTGTTAAACATAATACTTTTAAAAAGTTAAATTAAAAATAAAAGAACTAATTAATTAAAAATAAAATAGTTAATCTAGAAACATTTTCTCAATTGTCATGATACGCATAAAATTGTAAAACCTGTGCTTCAAGATAACTTCACTTTTTAAAGTAGGAAATTTTAAGAACATAACTTTATTGTAAAACCTTTAGCAGCAGCAGCAGCAGTGACTCTCTGACTCTAGGGCCCTCTTGTTAGTTCTGTAGTGAAACCATTTAAAAAGATAGCAACATCACCTTACACTAAAAATCTCTATTCAGAAATATATCCATGCTTGTGAGGCTCTAAACAAGGATCAGGATCATCTCATTTTTAAAACTCTGGTATTTGGGACATAAGACCTAAGGTCAGCAACAAGCCTATATGAAAAACAAATGTACAAAAAAAAAAAAAAAAAATGCAAGGATATAGATTACATAAAAATAAAAACTGATTAAAATTAAACTCAAACTGTAAACATAATTGAAAGATATTCCAGCCTAAGCAGTAAAATTTGAGGAAGTAGAGACATCTGGTAGTCAACAGTAGTTGTATGGAAAGACCACAGCATGAAGACGGCACTAAATTTAACTTTTTTTTTTTTTTTTTTTCAGTGTAAATAAGGAGCTAAATTTAGAGTTTTCTTTTGGGGCTACAAATGTTAATGTTACAATGCTAATGTTACATAACATAGAAGAAAATATCCCGTTCGGCTTTGCATAATTCCATTTTAACCACAAAGAAGAGTATCTTGAGTAATAGCGACCTGGGTAGCATAAAAATGATCAGGTGGAAATCAATAAATTAAGTTCAGATGCTATAAATCATCTCCCCTTTCTTCTCCTAAGGAGAGATAGACACTGAGTAAAGATAATTTAAGTGACTTCCTTTAATTCCTGTGAAACAGCTCCATTCTGAGTAATTGCCCCATCAGTGGGATGCTACTATAAAGCAGGCCTTTGTGCAGATAATGCAAAATAGAAAGTCTACCCACAGAAAATCAAAAGTTGATCAAAGAAATTGAAGTCATTTCTGATGAAGAAGCAGAGTCACTCTTTTCAAGTGTTTTTGTTTTTTGTTTTTTGAGGGGAGGGGGTTGGGAGGTAGGGTTGAGGAGCAAAGCTCAACAGAAGATAGGCTCTTTTTTCTTTTGTTGTGCAATGCCCTGATAAAACCCATCCATTTCATTGCGTCTGTCACCTTTTGTTAAACTCAGAAACTGCAGCGGAGGGGCAGGTTCCTATTTTCTATTGAGTAGTACCACTGTGTCTTTAAGTCAGAGAAACCCTGGAATCGACCACTGTTCAGTTGCCAGGAAATTTGGCATCAACTCCTACAGGAATCCTGTGAGTACAGTACCCTGGATGAAAAGCCTGAGTGCTTTGGGAGTATGAGAATCATGATTTATTTTTCCATATTAAATTAGTGAACAGAGAGGAAAGTAACCAAGTCATTTCCATTTTGAGAAAAATTCTACAGCTAAAATCAGGCATTCAACATAAAACTTAGACTCAAAGAAACAGAACATGTCAAAAAAGACCTTATTATTGCTGGATCATTTGAAATTCTCAACGAAAATTCCAAAACACTTGGGGGTTTCTGGAAGAGGGTCACGCATGAATTTAAATGGAAATTAATTTCTTCAAGAACCTCCTACTTCATTAGGATTGACTCAAGGGAACAGAATGCTACCCACACTTTGCTTCTTTATCCCTTTTCAAAAATCAACAGCTTGTTAAGGTATCAACAAGTAGAATAGGGTTGGCTTTCCTTAGTCCCTCTCTCTCCATGTTCTCTATTCCAGAGAGCCAAAGTTGATTCGACGCAGAAATTTCCCCTTCCTCTTAGAGTTCCTTGCCAAACTTCCCTGGCAGTGAGCCTTCTCACTCTACTGATTGCCTGTGCATTCATGCTGTACAGCTCTTTGTCCTCAAACCAAACATAATCTGGGGCTGGAGGCAGGTCTAAAATTAAGTTGGTTTATACTTGCCTTAATATAAAACAGACTTGGTTGCATTTCAAATCCTGTAGGTTTGTTTTACATAACGAAATCAGTTGTTAGAATGGATTTTGTCTGAGTATTTATCTTCTCAATCACTCAAAGGCTTAACTGACTGTTCAGAGATCCATTTCAGTCTCTAAATTTCCCACCCTTCTCAATCACCTGGAGAGTAACTTACCTGGTTCCATTAATCTTGACCTGTACATTATGCAGAAAGTGGTATCTAGCACCTTTAGCTCTCAAATTCCAGACCTTCACCTCCTCTTCTCAGCCACAAACTCCCATATAAAATTTCTATCAAATCTATATATTGTATTTTTCCCCAAATAAATCAGTGCCATAACATCTAGAATTGCAACTTGGTAGACATAAAAATACTTCTTTTTAAAATGGAATTTCAGAAAGGCTATAATGATTGAGAATTAAAAAAAAGAGGGAGAAGAAGTTGGAGAGTAAAAAGCTCTAACTCCTCTTTAGGAGAAAAAGATAGAGCCACTTGGGAAGGAGAAAGGGAATTTTTTTTTTTTTTTTTTTTTTGACAGAGTCTCACTCTGTCACCCAGACTGGAGTGCAGTGGCATGATCTCAGTTCACTGTAACCTCTGCCTCGCAGGTTCAGGCGATTCTCCTGCCTCAGTCTCCTGAGTAGCTGAGATTACAGGCGTGCACCACCATACCTGGCTAATTTTTGTATTTTTAGTAGAGACGGGGTTTCACCATGTTGGCCAAGGTATCTTGAACTCCTGACCTCAACTGATCCACCAGCCTCAGCCTCCCAAAGTGCTGGGATTACAGGCATGAGTCACCACATCCAGCTGAGGCCAGGGAGTTTTAATAGCTAAAAATGAACACAGCAAATAACTAAAGACCTAGGGTTGTTGCCAGATCATCTTTTCTTATGCAGCAGATTGATCTTCAGTTATAACTGTGATCTGTTTGAAGATGAAATAACACAATGAAAATTCTAAAGAAATCTAAAAACCCTCTTCTGTATTTTTATATGTATAAGAATACATATTATCTACTACTATACACATTATATATATACACAATATTATTTACACTCTACTAGATGACTGTGGCCATACAATTGGATATTTTGTCAATGTATTTAGCTGGATATAGTGGGCCAGCTCCATTCTGGTTCTCCTGCTGGAAAACAAACACTATTCAGTAAAGGAACAGGAGATAAAAGGCATACTAAACTGACTGGTAGAATCTGATACTGAAGTCTCTACTAGATGGACTTCTTTTTTTGCTGTACCACTTCGTAGGTGCTGTTTCAAATAGTGAAATTAATTTCTAATTCAGTAGTCTTTGAGTTAATGCAAGATTAATTAAGATTTAGATGGACATCTAAATTATATCAAATGTACAATTTTGTGATTTGGGGGTGGTTTGTTGGTTTTCTTGTTTGTTTGTTTGTTTGTATTTTGAGACAAGGTCTCACTCTGTAACCCAGGCTGGAATGCAGTGGCACAATCATGGCTCATAGCATCCTCGGCCTCCTGGGTTCAAGCGATTCTCCCACCTCAGCCTCTCAAGCAGCTGGGACCACAGGCACACAACACCAAGCCCAGTTAGTTTTTTTAATCTTCGTAGACATGAGGTCTCTACATGTTGCCCAGGTTGGTCTCAAATTCCTGGGCTCAAGCAATCCACCCATCTCACGCTCTCAAAGTGCTGGAATTATCGGCATGAGCCACTGCACCTAGCCTTTTGTGATTTATTTATTTATTTATTTATTTATTTATTTATTTATTTGAGACTGAGTCTTGCTCTGTCACCCAGACTGGAGTGCAGTGGCACAATCTCAGCTCACTGCAAGCTCCACCTGCCAGGGTCACACCATTCTCCTGCCTCAGCCTCCCGAGTAGCTGGGACTACAGGCACCTGCTACCACACCTGGCTAATTTTTCTGTACTTCTAGTAGAGACGGGGTTTCACCGTGTTAGCCAGGATGGTCTCGATCTCCTGCCCTCGTGATCCGCCCACCTCGGCCTCCCAAAGTGCTGGGATTACAGGCATGAGCTGCTGCACCCGGCCAGCCTTTTGTGATTTTCAATAGACATAAAAGAATTTTTTTAAACAGTCTACTTGGGCTGGGCACAGTGGCTCATGCCTGTAATCCTAGAACTTTGGGAGGCTGAGGCAGGTGGATTGCTTGAGGGCAAGAATTTGAGACCAGCCTGGGCAACACAGTAAAAACCCATCTCTGCCAAAATAAATACAAAAATTAGCTGGGCATGGTGGCACGTGTCTGTAGTCCCAGCTACTCAGTAGGCTGAGGTGGGAAAATGGCTTGAGTCTAGGAGAAGGAGGCTGCAGTGAGCTGAGATGGCACCACTGCACTCCAGCCTGGGCTACTACTGAGCCAGACTCTGTCTCAAAAACAAACGAACAGCAGCAAGAAACAGCCTACTGGATCATGTCCTATAAAATATAAAACAAAAAGTTGTTGTTTTGTTGTTTATAATATACAGCTATAAGTGTACAACAGGGCTTTACTCATTCATAAAATATCAACAGGAGTTCTTATGACAAACATACTACTGTGCATCTACTTTTGAGAACCAACTATATTTCCCCACTATAGAGCCCTTTCCCCTCCCAGGTGTTCTTTGAGCACAAATTCATTACCATTACTGATCATCTACTTATCAAAAACACATAGCAACACACAATGCTTTGATTTGAATCTGAGACATTTCAATTTGAATACTTTGTACTTCTCATAGCAATAAATAGTTCTTCACTAAGAAAGTAACAAAAATACAGTGAAAAAAGTATTGAAAAAATTAAAATGTTATTTAAAAAAGAGTCAGATTTAGCCCCAGCTACATGAGAGGCTGAAAGGCTGAGACAGGAGGACTTTTTTTGTTGTTGTTGCTGTTGTTGTTGTTGTTGTTGAGATGGAGTCTTGCTCTGTCACCCAGGCTGCAGTGCAGTGGCATGATCTCGGCTCACTGCAAGCTCCGTCTCCCGGGTTCATGCCATTCTAACCTGCCTCATCCTCCCAAGCAGCTGGGACTACAGGCGCCCGCCACCATGCCTGGCTAATTTTTTTTTTTTTTTTTGTATTTTTAGTAGAGACGGGGTTTCACTGTGTTAGCCAGAATGGTCTCGATCTCCTGACCTTGTGATCCGCCCGCCTTGGCCTCCCAAAGTGCTGGGATTACAGGCGTGAGCCACTGCACCTGGCCGGGAGGACTTCTTGAGCCCAGGAGTTTGAGACTATCCTGGGCAACATAGTGAGACCTTGTCTCAAAAAATAAAAAAACAGAAAACACTTAATGTAAAAGACAGCAGTAAAGGAAGAATAGAGGAGGGAAAATGAAACAGGAAACAAAGAAAACAAAAAGTAAAAAGCAAATGTAAATTTAATTCCATCAGTAATAACATAATTTCCAAATGAATTAAACAATTCAATCAAAAAGCAGAGACTGTCACATTGGATAAAAAAAGACCCAACTATATGCTGTCTACAGGAGACAGCTTTTAGATTCAGAGATACAAATAGACTCCTGATGTTTTTCTATTCTATTTCATTAATTTCTACTAATCTTTATTATCTACATCTCCTTTAAACTAAAGGTTCCCTATCCATCTCTCTCTCTTTTTCTTATTTATTTGTTAAAGAAGCAATTGATTTATGTCATTTAAAATTGCATCTTGATAAGCTATAAAATAAATTTTAAAAATAAGTATAATACCCTATCACACCTAACAAAGTTAACAATAATTCCTCAGTGTCAATGAAACATCCTGTAGTATTTGCATTTTTTTATTGTGCTGTAGGTTTTTTTGTTGTTTTGTCTTTGTTTTCATTCTGATAGTTGGTGTGATTCAGGATCCACATAAGGCCCATGCGCTGTGATTGGTTGATATGTTTCTACGTCTCCTTTAAACTAAAGGCTCCCTATCCATCTCTCTCTTTTTTTTATTTATTTGTTGAAGAAGCAATTGATTTATGTCATTTAAAAAATCTACAGTCTACATTTTGATGGATGTATTCCTGTGATGTTATTGAACATATTCCATTTCCCCTATATTTCCTGTAAATGGATAAAATTCAGGTCTCATTTTGTAGCAATTATTATAGAATTTGTGATCATTAACTAGATCCATTAAACTATGAGTGTTTTACAAAATGGTGATATTCTAATTCTATTCTAATTCTCTCAAGATTTTTTCAATTGCTACCCAGAAAACTTTTATATGGAGAAGCTTGCCCTCATCAACTACTTTGTTATACTATGGATCAGTTATTTTAAAACAGGCAGGAAAAAATACTTGACTCTTTCCTTTTACTACCAATTTTTCAGAATAAAGGTCTAGACATTTTCACTTCTGGCCGTGATGGAATAACAGGGCCCAGAGTTACCTATCTGCCATAAACAACTAGAAACGATCTAAAATATATGAAACAATGGTTTGCAGACACTGGATAACAAAAAGCACAGTACAGCAATCCCCAGCAAAGGGAAGCAAATCAGTTTAGCCTCAATTTACTGCCTGGTGAGTTTCCAGACTTCAGGAGTAGGGACACAAACACAGCTCAGCATTTGGGAGGTTGAGAAAACGGAATTCAGCATTTGGGGAGGCTAGTGCAGCTAGAATTTGCAAGGTATAATACTGGAAAAAAAAGATATAGAGACAGAAGTCCAGTGATCTGCAGAGGGCTTCCCTGAGTCTTTAGCTGAGTACTAATCTGTGTATGCCTAAGAAGCAACTACTTGAAATGGTGAGGTGGGAAAGGACTCACTGGAATCACAAAGCATTACCCCTGGAGCTCATAAATGGCCAGGAATAGTTTATGTTCCCTCTAGTCAGAGTAGAAAGTCCTACAAAATATAGTGTACAAGGTGGAACTCTCAGAAGGGTATTGCTTCAGGAATAACTAGGCCTAGAATAAAGGCACTCTGGTTCTACTTTACAAAGCCTAGCCTCAAGAGGATAAAATTGTTTCCAAGTAACTTAACTGTGTCCCAGAACACAGTCCTAAAATACTTAAAGGAATACAAAAACTCTAGTACCAAACAATATAAAATTCACAATATCTGACATGCAATTTAAAAAACAAGCATGAAAAGCAGGAAAATCAACTCATAAAAAGGACAAAAATTGATCAATAGAAACAGACCCAGAAATGATATAGATGATAGTATTAGCAGACAAACACATTAAAACCACAATTATAAATATGCTGCATATGCTCAGTAAGGTAGAGGAAGGCATGAGTATAAGAACAAACAAAGAAGATATAAAAAAAGAAACCTCCCGGCATGGTGGTGTGTGTCTGTAGTCCCAACTCCTGGGAGGCTAAAGTGGGAGAATCTCTTCAGTCCATGATCTCAAGACCAGCCTGGGCAACATAGCAAGACCTTGCCTTTTAAAAAAGAAAAGAAAAAAAAAAAGGGAAAGAAACCCAAGTTTAGCATTTAACAAGGAAAAAAGCCACCTCTAACATGGACAAATACACTGGATTATAATTAATAGCAGATTAGACACTGCAAAAGAAACTACGCAAAATGAAACACAAACACAGGAAGAGAAAAAGAATGAAAAAAGTGAACAGAGCATCAGAGAGCTGTGGAATAATATAAAGAGGTCTAATGTTAAGTGTAACTGGAGCTCCAGAAATTGAAGAGGAGGGGAAGGGATGGGGAGAAATTGTAAAGAAATAAGAGAAAATTCTCCAAATCAAATGAAAACTATAAACCTACACATCCAAGAAGCACAACCAAATTCAGGCAAAAGAAACATGCTGAAAACCATACCAATGCACATCATAATAAAACTGTTTAAAAACAAGATAAAAATAAAATTGTAGAAGCAGACAGTGATAAGACTTATGTCCTTATGTAGAGAAGGACAAAGAATGACAGTAGATTTCTCATGGAAACAATGCAACCCAGAAGAGAAGAAAGCAATATCACTAAAGTCCTATAAAACAAAAAGTGGGGGAAAGAAGAAAAAGAGAGGAAGGAAGGGAGAAAAGAGGGGAGGAAGGAAGGGAGAAAAGGGGGAAGGAAGGAAGGGAGAAAAGGGGGGAGGAAGGAAGGGAGAAAAGGGGGAAGGAAGAAAGGAAAGCCAGCCAGCCTGTCAGCCTAGAATTCTCTAGCCAGCAAGAATCTTTCAAAAATAAAAGCAAAACAAAAACATTAATATGAGAAAATTCATCACCAGCAGACCACTACTATAAGAAATGTTAAACAGAGTCCTTTAGGAAAAAGAGAAATTATATCAGGTGGAAATGTCAATCTATATAACAGAATGAAGAGTAAATATGTAGGTAAATTATAAGACTTTTTTCTTATTTAAAAAATCTCTTTAAAGGATTATTGACTGTTTAAGCAAAAGTAATGACAATATATTATGGAGTTTATAACTTAAAAAGAAAACAGAGTACTGCATATAATAATATTATATAATAAAATATACAATTACATAATAAAATAACAAAAAAGACAATAAAAGCACAGAGCCCAGGATAGTAAAAATGGAAGTATACTGTAGGTTTTTATGTTATACATCAAGTGGTATACTCTTACTTGAAGGCAAGCTATGATAAGTTAAAGGTGCTTATGCTAAGCCCTAAAGTGACTTTTAAAAGAAAAAAATCAAGGAGGTATAGCTAATAAGAGGTAAAAGGGAATCTTAAAAAAATAACTAATATGAAGTCAGAAAAAGAGGGAAATTGGAAAAAACAACAGATGGGACAATAGAAAACAAATAGCAAACAACATGGATTAACTTTGAAAACATTACGCTAAATGAAAGAAGCCAGGCACAAAGACCACTTCTTATAGTATTAAACTGGTAAGAAGAGATACTCCACTTGATCTTAACCAGAAGGCTGAGAAGTAATATACATCGTATATAGAGTGGCACATTACTTAACAATGGTGATATGTTTTAAGAGTGTTATTAGGTGATTTTGTCATCATGCAATCATGCAGACATGATAGAGTATACTGACACAAACCTAGATGGCATAGCCTGCTACACGCTTGTGCTACACGCTTTTGCTACAGGGTATAGCCTAATGCTCCTAGGCTATAAACCTATACAGCATTTTACTGTACTAAATATTGTAAGCAACTGTAATATAATGGCAAGTATTTGTGTATCTAAACATAGAAAAGATACAATAAAAATACAGTATTATAATCTTATGGGACCACCATCATATCTGTGATATGGTCCATCATTGGCTAAAATATTACTATGCAGTGTGTGACTATATTACATCTTATGTGATTCCATTTATATGAGATACATAAGATAGGTAAATTCCATAGAGACGGAAGGTAGATTGACAGAGGGTAGAGGGGTGAGAGGTATGACTACTAACAGTTATGAGTTTCTTTCTGGGGTGATAAAAATGTTCTGAAATTAGATAGTGGTGATGGTAGTACAACTCTAAATATACTAACAAACCACTGAGTTATAGACTTTAAAAGGGTGAATTGTATCTCAATAATTTTTTTCTAAAAAGTACCAAAAAAAACCCCCAAACAAGTAGCAAGATAGTATATTTAAACCCAGCCATATCGACAATCACATCAAGTGTAAATGGTTTAAATATCCCCAATTAAAAGAAAAAGATTGTCAGATTGCATAAAAAATAAATACCCAAATACATGTTGCCAACCAGAAACCCATTTTAATATAAAGACACAGATAGGCTGAAAGTAAAAAGATGAGAAAAGATATATCATGCAAACCCTAATTTTTAAAAAGCTGAAGTGGCTACATTAATATTAAGCATAGAGATTTTAGAGAAAGGAATATCACCAGGAACAATGAGGTTCATTTCATAATGATGAAGAGGTCAATTCATCAAGAGAACATATCAATCCTAAACATTTATGTACCTAATAATAGAGCTTCAAAATACATGAAGCAAAACCAGACAGAACTGTAAGACGAAATAGAAAAATCCATAATTATACTTGGAAATTTCAGCACCTCTTTCTCAATAATTAATAGAAAAAGTAGACAAAAAATCAGTAAGAATATAGGAGATTTGAACAACCCTATCAACCAACTTGACCCAATGGCATTTAAAGTACACACTACTAACAATAGCAGAATACATAATCAAGTGCATGAGAAACTTGTTCCAAGATGCATCATATTCTGGGCCATAAAGCAAGCCTCAATAAATTCAAAAGGATTCAAATCATACAACATAGACTCTGTAACCATAATTAGTTAAATTTGGGAATCATTAACAGAAAGATGTATAAAAAAAATCACCAAACGTTTGGAAAATAAATAACACACTTCTAATAACCCATGGGTCAAAAAATAAATCACGAGAGAAAACATGACATAATAAAACGTGTGAGATGCATCTAAAGTAGTAAAGAGAAATTTATAGTTTTAAAATGCTTATGTAAGAGCAGAAAGGTTTAAAATCAAGGACTTAACCTTCTACCTTTAAAAATTAGAAAAAGAAGAGCAAATTAAATCCAAACTAAGCAGAATAAACGAAATAATGAAAGTTCAGAAATTAAGGATATAGAAAACAGAAAGTAGTAATAAAGAAAATCAGCACAACAAAAGCAGTTTTGCTGGGAAGATCAATAGACTTACAACTGCAGTAAGCATGATCAGAAAAAAAAAAGAGAAGGATATCTTTTTAAAAATCTTTTGATTATGAAAAATTTTACACATTAAACACATGTGAAGAGAATAGTACTACTAAAACCTCAATGTAATAATCACCCACTCAACGCATGGCATGGTCAATCTTGTTTCCTCTATACCTCCCCTCAATTCCCCTACACTGGATTATTTTGAAGCAAATCCTAGACATTGTATTATTTCATCTGTAAATATTTTCATTTACGATTACTTCTTAAGTAGAAAAACCTAAATGTTCTTCTGTGCCATGATGCTAAGAAGAAGTAAAACATAGTCTGTAAACATCAAACATATCCCAAATATCTTCATCCCTTCCCCAGACTGAGGAGTTAGCCAGACAACAGTCAGAACCTCAAGAAAGTAGACAGTTTCTTTGATTGCCAGAGACAGAAATTCTATGTCTTGCTCTTTGAGAAACAGACTTCAGGGCCAGGCGCAGGGGCTCACTCCTGTAATCCAGCACTTTGGGAGGCTGAGGCAGGCGGATTGCTTGAGGTCAGGAGTTTGAAACCACCTGGCCAACATGGTGAGACCCCAGCTCTACTAAAAATACAAAAATTAGCTGGGCATGGTGGCATGTGCCTGTAATCCCAGCTACTCGGGAGGCTGAGGCACGAGAATCGCTCAAACCTGGGAGGCGGAGGTTCCAGTGAGTCAAGATCGCACCACTGCACTCCAGCCTGGGCAACAGAGTGAGATCCTGTCTCTATAATAACAATAAAAAAAAGAACAGACTTCAGGAAGGCCTAGTGACTGGTGTTGCTGAAGGATGGGAAACTGACCTTTGATTTACACTGACAATAAACATTCAGTTACGGCTTAGGGTTTGCACCTGGTAATTGTACCTGGCAAGCAGGCAGGCACATAGCCAGAGTCTCCACAGCAATCGAGACTTACCAGTAGGGTGTAAACCCACTCACCTAAGAATGACAAAGGTGATAAGGTGATCTAATGGGACCCTTATCTTGATCAGGTGCTCTTTGTCACCTAATGGGCCCTCAAAGGCCAGAAAAACTTAAAGCTTCAACTGGGAATATGCTCTATTATCTTCTGTTTTGTGCAAGTGTCTCCATGTGGATACATTTCTGCAACCTTGACTACTAAACAAATTTTATAGTCTTAAACTGTGTAGTATTTCTCCATTGATACCATCACTATTCCATTGTGACACGATGCAAACTAGTGTGAGAAGTAGAAATGATATGAATATAATGGAATCTAAAAGACACATGAGAGAATTTAAGGAGCTGGAGGAGGAGTAGAGCTGGCTCATATTTGGTGTAAGACCATAACATTTTTGTAGTAGAGGATGAGATAAATTATTTCAATGGGGTGTGCATACTGCCTGCTACAGGACTCTGGACAGTCTAGCACAACATATTGAAACAAATTACAGCCTAAACGGAAGGGGGCCAGACTTAACCATTTTCAAGTTGCTTGCACTGGTAAATGTTTCAGAGGTTCTTCAATGGGAATTGAAATGGGAAATGACTGGGCTAGCTGTCTAACTGGTAAGAAAAACTGAGACTGAAACTGCAGATTCCAATGTCTAGGAGAGAACTGTAATGGTAATGATGGGTGATGAAGAGAAGGTACCAAGCTGTCCTAGACACTCCACTAAACCAGAAGGTAGCAACCTTAGAGGCAGAAGCTGGGTCTCAGCCAAAGTTTAGGTATGGGAAGATGTGACAAGCTAAGAAATATTTTTAAGTTTCATTAATCTGATTCTCACAGTTGAAAGCAGAGGAGTGTTTGTAAATAATATCACAGGCAAGAAACATGAAGTTTTTAGTTATGGGGAAGTATGTTTTAACACATATAAGCTTCAGCCTTAGTTTTCACAGACCTTTCTTCTGAAACAAAGCTATAACCTTGAAGCTGTGTGTCTTTTTGTCAGCTAATTGTTATTCTTTTTAAAACTGGTGTTCAAAGTTATATTCTCCAAAATGAGTTTCTATTTGGAACAGATATTTCCCAAGTGGAAAACTAAGAGTGCTTGAGACATAAAACTTCCACTAGTAAAAGTACGTAAGAAAAAACTTTTTTTTTTTTTGAAATCTGTTCAAAACATGGGTAAATACATTATATTAGCCAAGTACAAATATGTGAATATTTGAGCTGTGTCTAAAAAGTCATAAATTAGATTTTTCACCATTTTCAGGATGATCCAAAATCCCCATATACATGAAAATGAAATGGTCTTGAGACAATTTAAGTTTTAAACAACTGAACAATGTGCTTCAGATGTAGTTCTGTTGAAGTGGTGGATGACTTCAGTGGACAGGAGCCAACTGAAACAAAGGGAGGAAGCCTGGTTATTTAAGGTCTAATGTCAGGTAAATGCCCCCTGTTGGGAAAGACAAGCCCCTCCATGGGTCTCTCCTTCACATCTCGCTGAGTATGCCAAGAACGCGAGGCCCTAACCATTTCTCAAGGTTGTGTGTGTAGTGAGCAACCTTGAAAGATGAGACAATATCTCCCTTGAGACAAAAAGCAGACTTGCTTATGCTGGCTATAAGATGGCAGATTCCACAAGCTCAGAGTTCTTTTCCTGTAACACAATTTACTGCCTGTTGTAGGAATTATCTAGGCCCTCAGCAAAACACCCTCCCCTCCACTCCATGGGCTAAGGAGCAAGGAGGGAACTGACACAACATGCTAATGCTCATGCTGCTATCTGTGCCAAAGCTAATAAGATCCTGTGTCTCTGACCCAGGTCAGTCTCTGTTGTCTTCTGACAGCACTTACGAAATAATAAAAGGCAAACCTATTTTAGGTTTAGGCTCGTAAGTGGGGTAAAATAAAATCCCAGGACCAATGCCTGCCCCCACCCCTTTTGGTTCAGTTTAAAACTTCTCTTCAGGTTATGGCATCTGTGTGAAGGGCAGAGTGTTTGTATGTGAGTATGGAAAGATAGAGTGTTTGAAAAGAACCCCTGCTTCAATAGACTTAGTAGAGAAAAGAACCTATAGGACTCAGCCTTGGAATAAAAAAGAGACAGCAAGGGTGAGTCCAAGGTGATGTGAACTCCTCTCCCCAGGAAACCAGTAACGCTTCACAATAGGGACAGCAAAATGGCCTGGGGCAGCATACCATGGACCCTTCAGCAATGGTGCTTCCTGTTTAAAAAGATATGCATATATAAAACAATAACCTCTAGTATTACCAGCCCCCAAACAGAGAGCTAATCTGAAGCAGTTAAATTCTCTATAAGCTATTCACCAAGCAACTAGAAAAGAAACAAACTGGCTGGGCGTGGTAGCTCACGCCTGTAATCCCAGCACTTCGGGAGGCTGAGGCGGGTGGATCACCTAAGGTCAGGAGTTCGAGACCAGCTGCGCAAACACGGCAAAACCCCGTCTCTACTAAAAATACAAAAATTAGCTGGGTGTAGTGGCGTGTGCCTGTAATCCCAGCTACTCAGGAGGCTGAGGCAGAAGAATCGCTTGAACCTGGGAGGCAGAGGTTGCCGTGAGCCGAGATCCCACCACTGCACTCCAGCCCTCCAGTGACACAGCAAGACTCCGTGCCTCCCACAAAAAAAAAAAAAAAAAGGAACAAACTGTGCTCATCTCTGGAGTGATCATACATTTAGCACAGAATAAAAAATTGGACAAGCATGAGGTGTTTCAGTCTATGCAAAAGTTTGGGTATTTGCACTCAAGGTCTCTGTTTTGTAGCTTGCTAAATTTAAATTCTCTGAGCTTGCGGGTGTATATGAGGTTGTTACAGGGCCAAAAATATCTGAAACTTACTTACGAAGGTACTCTAGGATTTCTAAATTTAATGTGATATAGATTACACACAAACATGCCCTGTCTTATGTGAATTAGTTCTTGTGGGATCCAGGCAATATTACGAACTACAGAAATTGCTCCATGTCAACTTTTTGGGTAGTTTCAGAAATCTGTGGTAATTCTTGATATTATTTGGATTGTATTTTGGATATCTTTAATTGGCTTTGGGAAATTAGACTAATAAAATACTGAGTTGATGAATATTAATACTTCTGTTTTGTTAAAGATCTTATGTGGGATTCTACTTGTATGAAATTCTGAGATAGCGCTTGGTGTTCCCCCAGAAGGAAGCTAAAATTTTGTTTTTTGTGTTTTTGTTTGTTTGTTTGTTTGTTTTCAGGCAGTTGGGGCTCCAGTGAAACTGACAAGGGGGTAGTCTGGACTTGCATATTCAGGAATCAATTCCAGATGTCCGGCCAGATGGTAATAAAGAGAAACACATGCTTTAATAGGGCAATATATAGCATAGCACATTAAAGTCTGTTACAGGGTAAAGTTAGTAAGTTTTTTGGCAAGAGCAAGATGAAAAGAAACCTAATTAAATCAAATGTTAATATAACCTCAGAAAATCTTCATGAGAGAAGTTCTACCCAAGTCCTCATGTGAAACAATATAATGCACATCTCTAGCATCCTGTCTTAGTAACTCATATTACTTTCCCACTTCTGAGATGATTTTAATTGCTCATTCTCCTCAGGGATACTTACATATCTGCCTTCTCCTCTGACTGAGGGATGCCCCCAGGCTTTCTATTCTTGATTATGGTCAAGCCCTTTGGATGTTAAATTCCAGAACAAATTTATCTTCCTTGAGGATTAAATGAATTTATAGATACATAGATAGATAGATAATAGACATATACCACCTATATATATCTATATAAGTGTGTGTGTGTGTGTGTGTGTGTGTGTGTGTGTGTATATATATATATATTTTTTTTTTTTTGAAACAGGGTCTTGCTCTGTTGCCAGGCTGAAGTACAGTGGTGTGATCATGGCTCACTGCAGCCTCCACCTTCCAGGCTCAAGTGATCCTCCCATCTCAGCCTCCCAAGTAGCTGGGACTACAGGCAGGTGCCACCACACCCGCTATTTTTTAAATTTTTTGTAGAGACAGGGTCTCCCTATGTTGCCCAGGCTGGTTTCAAACTCCTGGGCTCACGTGATCCTCCCACCTCGGCCTCCCAAAGTGCTTGGCTAGGCATGAGCCATTGTGCCTGGCCTTTGAATTTATATACTTTTCAGGAAAGCTGGTCCAGAGTTTCCCGGTAGGTCTGGTCCTTTGTAGGTCTGGTTTCCTGGACTCTGGAAACTCTGTTAGTGTTAGTTTTCCTCTAGCATATTTTTAAAGATCAAAACTGAACTTCACTGGGTTAGAATATTATTACGTTTATCAGGAAAAGGAAGGGGTAACACAGGGTAAGTCAGAGACAAAAATGGCTATGCTCCAAGCAAAAGTAGCCCTTTCACCTCCAGTAACTTCCAAGACCTCTTCGGCACTATGAAACAAATTTCATAATTTAGACTCAGACTACCACCTTTATTTAAGGAACTTCCCATAAGGAAAATATTTTTATTCTTCCACATGAGGATACACTTTTTGAAAAAAACAGAGAACAACAATTACCTCCTTTAAAAAAAGAATAAAGAGAATAATAATAAATTAATGCATTGGTACCATACATCTGGAATATCAAGACATAGGTAGCAAAAAATCAGGGAAAGGCTGTGAATATCAGAAAAATAAAATATCCAGTAAACACAAACATAAAAGAAACTGGGAAGAAAAAGTCCAAGTTAAAGCAGAAAAATGTGCTATATGAATTTTTTAAAATTATAAAGTACTTTAAAGACAAAGTACTTGAGGATAGATGAAGAACCTCCTATAATAATCATCAGGATCTGAATAATAAACTAAAATAGTCCCCTTGGTACACTGTAAAGTATGCAATTTTAATTATGTGATTTTTCTAGCTAATTTCTGCTTCAAAAACAGTAAAGTACTTCTGCTTACAAGGTGGCAGAGACAAGAACTTTTCTCAACCTCTCAAATGCACGTTGTCATCAAAATTTAAATTACCAGAAACATGCCTTTTAGTTAAATTACAATTAGTCCTTAGACAAATCTATTTACTGAGAATTTGCTATGTGCCCAACACTGTTGGCATATACTAAACAAGTTTGCTTTTGTAAAGCACTTTTTCCTTTTCAGGTTCTCACAAAGGACATTTTAAAACAAACTATATTTGTTTTTCAGTATTAACTGCACATGCGGAATACATCTATTATTATAAATTGCTCCTACTCAGGAACATCTTAGCTTTTAAAAGACAAAAATATATCCAGTTGTATTTGTGTATATATATTTTATATCAGTTATATATGGAAGTCAATCAACAATGATAAATACAAACAGATTGACAAATAAAACAACAATTTTTGGGGGAATGGAAATGGCACATTTGTCAGATGATATCCACAAATAATTAATTACTTCACACTTTAAAGATATTCTCATAATAGTAGAGTCTCTTATAAAAGGATACTCATTACATTCTAACCATCTGTCATCATTCCTCCCCAAAAAACTAATTAGGGTTTTATCCAATCACACATTATAAATGATGCAAATATGGATGGTAAAGACATGGGTTGAAGAAGTTAACATGAAAACATTTGCAGTTTAAAAATCGTGGGCTTCAGAACCAGCCTTTCACGTTCCAATAATTAAACTGTTTATTTTTATCATCTTTTTCTGATTAACGATTAGATACTAAACTTCAAAAATTAAAAACACTTACAGGTAGTAGAGTTTTCCTGCAGCAGGAAGTTCCCTTTTCCGGTAATCTATCCCAGAATCTAGCTGGACTGTATTACAATATTCCTATGATCCAAACAAATAAAGTGTCTTTTTAAACAAGTAGTGGCTCAGAATTACAATACTTCCCTTATACTATACATTTTTTAAATTTTTCAAATGTTTGCTCAAAAAATAGTATAATGAGATGACATGAAAACAACAGAACTCATGCAAGATTCATAAAACTAAAGTTGCAATATTAAATATATCAAGCCACTGAAATATCAGTTTAAAAAAATTAAAATTTGCATCATGTTTTCTGAAACATTGCCCAAAAAGTGCTGTCAGCAAATTCCCCAAATAACTTCATTTGGGTTTTTTTTAAAGCCCAATTTCTAATACCCTGGAGTGAGAAACTAGAGGCTACCAGAAAGAATAACTCATGGGTTTTAGGCACCACAGTGGGGGAGAGGCAGCATCAGAGAGCTGGGACTGGACACAGTGGCTCATGCCTGTAATTCCAGCACTTTGGGAGGCTAGATGGGCAGATTGTTTTTGTCCAGGAGTTTGAGACTAGCCTGGGCAACATAGCAAAACCCATCTCTACAAAAAACACAAAAATTAGCTGGGCGTGGTGACATACGGCCTGTAGTCTCAGCTACTTGGCTGGCTGAGATGCAAGGATTGCTTGAGCCTGGGAGGTGGAGGTTGCAATGAGCTATGATCATGCCACTGCACTCTAGCCTGGGCAACAGAGCAAGACCTTGTCGAGAGACAGAGAGAGAGAGAGAAAGAAAGAGAAAGAGAGAGAGAGAGAGTTGGGCCAGAACGTTAGTGTCCACATTTTAAACCAAATGACCAAACTAGAATGATGTTGTAGGTATGCCCATCCTTCGCTTCTAAATGGCTGCCACTGCCCTTGTCTCCCTTTTAGTTTCCTCTCTAGCCATCAACATTTCAGTGCACTTTCCTGCTGTGGATGCCTGCCTCCTTTCAACCCGAGTTACCCTGTGGCATTAATGTCCTTCTTTTCTCCCAAGTGCTCCTTTCTTTCCACGCCCCCAGGGTGCATATGTGTACACCAGCACATATACCACACACATACACATACCCCCCAAATTCTTACTTTGAGGGCAAATGTACTTTTGCAACACCTATCTTCTTGGTCAGTTGGATTTTGGGGGCCATGAGAGGAATATATGTAGGGGTGTGTGTGTGTGTTTGTGTGTGTGTGTGTATCTCCACATAGATAGAGGCATATTCATTTTATTGTGTTTCCCTTTATTGTGCTTCTCGCATTTTTTACAAAGTGAAGGTTTGTGGCAACCCTGCATTGAGCAAGTCTATTGGCCTCAATTTTCCAACAGCAGGTGCTCACTTTGTGTCTCTGTGTCACATTTTGGTAATTCTTGCAATAGTTCAAACTTTAAAAAATTATATCTGTCATTAATTATATGATCAGTGATCACATATTAATTATGTGATCAGTGATCTTTGATGCTATTACTGTAATTGTTTTAGGGCACCACAAACTGCATCCTTAGAAGAGGGTGAACTTAATTTATACATGCTGTTTGCATTCTGACTGCTACACCAACTGGCTGTTTCTCTCTCTCTCTCTCTCTCTCCCCCCTTAGGTGTCCCTATTCTCTGGGACACAAGAATATTGAAATTACGTCGATTAATAGCCCTACAATGAATTCTAAGTGTTCAGGTGAAAGGAAGAGTCACACATCTCTCACTCTCAATCAAAAGCTAGAAATGATTAAGCTTAGTGAGGAAGGTATGACAAAAGCCACAACAGACAAAAATCTAGGCCTCTTGCACCAAACAGCCGAGTTGTGATTGCAAAGGAAAAGTTCTTGAAGGAAATGAAAAGTGCTACTCCAGTGAACACATGAACCATAAGAAAGCAAAACAGCCTTATTATTGATATGGATAAAAGTTTGAGTGATCTGGATAGAAGATCAAAACAGCCACAACAGGCCGGGCGCGGTGGCTCAAGCCTGTAATCCCAGCACTTTGGGAGGCTGAGGCGGGTGGATCACGAGGTCAGGAGATCGAGACCATCCTGGCTAACATGGTGAAACCCCGTCTCTACTAAAAATACAAAAAAAAAACCTAGCCGGGCGTGGTGGCGGGCGCCTGTAGTCCCAGCTACTCGGAGGCTGAGGCAGGAGGATGGCGTGAACCTGGGAGGCGGAGCTTGCAGTGAGCCGAGATCGCGCCACTGCACTCCAGCCTGGGTGACACAGCGCGAGACTCCGTCTCAAAAAAAAAAAAAAAAACCAGCCACAACATTCCCTTAAGCCAAAGCCTAATCCAGAGAAATGTCCTAACTCCTTTCAATTCTATGAAGGTTGAGAGAGGTGAGGAAGCTGCAGAAGAAAAGCCGGAAGCTAGCAGAGGTTGGTTCATGAGGTTTCAATAAATAAGCCATCTCTATAACATAAAAGTGCAAGGTAAAGCAGCAAGTGCTGATGCAGAAGGTGCAGCAAGTTATCCGGAAGGCTTAGTTAAGATCACTGATGAAGGTGACTACACTAAACAACAGATTTTCACTGGAGATGAAACAGCCTTCTACTGGAAGAAGATGCCAACGAGGACTTTCATAGCTAGAGAGGAGAAGTCAATGCATGGCTTCAAAGCTTCAAAGGACATGCAACTGGTGACTTGATGTTGAAGCCAATGTTCATTTACCAATCTGAAAATCCTAGGGCCTTTAAGAACTATGCTACATCTACTCTGCCTGTGCTTTATAAATGAAACAACAAAGCCCTTGGACGGCAGCACCTCTGTTTACAAAATATTTTAAGCCTACTGTTCAGAGCTACTGCTTAGAAGAATGATTATTTTCAAAAGATTACTGCTCATGACAATCCACTTGGGCATCAAAGAGCTCTGATGGAAGAGTATGAGATAAATGTTGTTTCCCTGCCTGCTAACATAACATCCATTCTGCAGCCCATGAATCAAGAAGTAATTTCAACTTACAAGTCTTATTATTTAAGAAATACATTTTGTAAGGCTATATCTGCCATAAATATCTTTTGTGAAAGGAAGAGTCAATCTATATAGCAACCTTCAACATTATCTTAAGAAACTGCCACAGCCACTCCAACCTTCGGCAGCCAACCATCCTGATTAGGCAGCAGCCGTCAACATCAAGGCAAGACCAGCAAAAAGATGACCACTCACTGAAGTTTCAGATGATTATTGGCATTTTTAGCAATAAAGTATTTTTTATATTAAGGTATGTATTTTTTTAGACATAATACTATTGCACACTTAATAGACTATAGTATAGTATAAATATAACTTTTATATGCACTGGGAAGCCAAAAGCTTCTTACAACTCATTTTATTGCAATACTGTTGTATTGCAGTAGCCCAGAACCAAACCCTCGATATCTCTAAGGTATGCCTGTGCAGATATAGATGGATGGATAGATAGATAGATAGATAGATAGGGAGATATTCACTTCAGTAGAAGAATGGTGACCAAGGGATTTAAGGACAAGTCAAGAAACAATTATAGGCTGACATTTTGTTTGCATTCAAAATGAAAATTGTCTTAATAACAATTCATGGGAAAAATATATTTTAACAGTATCACTACTTTTACTAATGAAAAAATTCATTTTTTTTTTTAAGACAGAGTCTTACTCTGTTGCCCAGGCTGGAGTGCAGTGGCGTGATCTCAGCTCACTGAAACCTTCTCCTCTTAGGTTCAAACAATTTTCGTGCCTCAGCCTCCCAAGTAGCTGGGACTACAGGCATGTGTTGCCATGCCCGGGTAAGTTTTGTATTTTTAGTGGAGATGGAGTTTCTCCCTGTTGGCCAAGCTGGTCTCGAACTCCTGGCCTCAAGTGATCTGCTCGCCTCAACCTCCCAAAGTGCTGGGATTACAGGCATGAGCTACCATGTCCAGTCAAAAACTGTATTTTTCAAACCTTTGGAACCAAGGTAATTGTGGTGGGTTTTAAGACTTGTACATTGTAAAATAATCTCTCCATCTCAACATGTTCTTCTTACAATGTGATGCTGATATTCCAGTTATCAAGAAATGAAGTCTATGTCCCACCCCTTGAATGTTGTGACCGTGATGGAAATGGTCTATGCAATAATATCCTAGGTGACACTTGAGGCAGCTTCTTATTGGTTGGAATGCTTTCTTTGGAACTCTGAAGTGTCAATTGAGCATTTAATTGCCTGGAGGCTATTATGCTGTGAGAAAGCTTAAACTATCCAATACAGAGAGAGGAGGCCCTGGAGAGGCACTGAGATGACATGAAGACAGAGGTGTTGACAGTCCCCAGCTGTTCTAGCTGTAGCCACTATATTACTGAAGGAGCCAGTATTGCCAGCTGAGCCTTTACCAAATCCCTGACCCACAGAAACCAGGAGAGAATAAAGTAATGTTTTTTAAGACTCTTTTACAGTCATTTTACAATAATTTGTTATGCAGCGAGAGACAATCAGAACAGCAATATCTGGGCACACTTGAGAAGTAGCAATGTTCTTCCTCCCTGAAAGTGCATCCTGGGTTGTACGGTTACACAAGGGCTGAGAGCTGTTTATCATCTGCATCCAGGGCATAGATTGCATTTCCCCTCCTCTTATGCTGCAGCTGCTAAGGGGCTCAGGAGAGTCAAACAGGTGACCAATAATCCCCTGGAAATGAGGGTTTCCCGAAGACTAAGGGGGGTTTCTGGATATAGAACTTTCAGTGCTAACACTAGGACAACCCTAGACAATCTGGGATGGTTGGTTAACCTGAGTGAAGACCCAGAAGATTGGGTTGTGGCTAGTGTAGGTACAGCATTTTGATTATGTATCAGCAATTCTGAATTTGATTAACATGAAATAACACCCAAGAAGCTGGTCCTCTAGGGAGGCCTACAAACCTAGGCTTTTGAACTAACATTTGAAGAACAGCCCTGAAAAACTAGCCAAAGTCATGGCTCTCTGCAATGCTGGCATGAGCAACCTGTTGGCATCTCCATACAGATATCCCTAGCTCATCATTCCAATTGTCCAAATCCAACTCCCCAGGCCTCTCCTTCAGGACCTGGGCCCTATAACCAGTCCCACCAGAGGAGAATACAGCATTGCCCAAATACATGCATTCCACTCTCTCCTTGCCTCAAGATGTCCTGTTTTATATATATACTATATTACTTCTTGAGAAGAAGAGAGATATATGACTATCCTAGGTGACACTTGAGGCAGCTTCTTATTGGTTGGAATGCTTGCTTTGGAACTCTGATGTCATTTTCTTGATGTCATAAATGTGAACATTTTCTTGATGTCATAAATATGAAAAAATAGATACTTCCTTTCCCTTGTTCCTGCTATAATTGTGAGAGCTCAGTCACCCAGTTAAAAAAAAAAAAAAAAAAGAAGAAGAAGGAAAAATGTCCTTATGTAGGGAACATGTCTTACTCAATCTCCCTGAGAAAAACCTGCCCTACTATGGTAAGCAGTGGTCAATTTTTCATAAGGTACCTTTACTACAGACATAAAATACAGTGTCACAATACAGTCATACAAATATATTTGCCAGGTTCTCTATTTCTTTTAAACTACAGTTTATCTTATATGACTCAGTATTCCTAATTTAGTCAAAAAGTTTTCTTATTTTTGCTATTAAAAAATAAGGCTGATGAAAGTTATACAGCTTCAATTTCTCTTTCCGGGTAACTAACTTCTCGATCATATGAGTGATTAAGACCTACCAAATGATTGCATTTGTACATTCACTAATCACCACTGAGGAATACCTAATCAGCAGCAAAAGAGCTATTACCAAAGTCCTTAGATGTTAGCATTTAATTGTCTGAAAAATACTAACACTCAGTGTATATATATATATATATATATTTTTTTTTTTTTTTAATAAACCTCAAATTTTCAGATTTCATTGACTTACACTAGATTCTCCAAAGCTCTTTGCAGAAGGGTGGAGGAGGGGGAAGTTAAGCTGCAAGTTGACAGTGAATCTAGTCAAAAGAGCATGATCTCTAAGTAATTTCCTAAATTTCCAGTGATATTTACAAGGCCTGTGACCTCTTATCACCATCCAATTCTAATACATAACACTAATCAGCCAGCAAACAAAATTTATTTTAAAATAGTTTGTGTATTTGTATATATACAAAGGACAAATACAATTACACAATCTAAAAAAAATGCAATTAGAAAACTTGGGGAGGAAAAGGAGGGAGGTTAACACACCCTTCTGAGCATACTCATGTGTCAAAGGCCTTTGAGTTTGGAAAGAAAATTGTCTGACTAAAAGAACTGTATTAAAGCAGTTTATATTGTCCCCAAAATCTATTGTGTATATTTTTAGCAATCCTGAATAATACCATTAGAAAAACAGCCATCTCACAAAATAACTTTATATAGCTTCTACTCCATCCCAGTTGGAACAAAGAATAAAGACATTGTGGAGAAAATCTTTTAAAACTATAACATACTAACCTCTTAAGCAAAGATTGAAATAATAAACACAGATTTGCCCACCTTAGCATTTTTTATCATAAAAGCAATTTCACTTATCATAGAAATTTGGAACATGAGGAAAAAATTCCAGCTGCATAAATCAAACTTCTATCCCTTACCTAAGTGACTATATTAAATGGGCATTTAAAGAATCAAAAGTATTAGTGTTTTTCTTGATAACAGTCAACTAATTTATTTTATAAATTTTTAATGAGTAAACAATAAAAAGAAAAAATGATTGAGACTTTTTCTTTTTCTTTTTTTTTTTTTTTTTTGAGATGGAGTCTCGCTCTGTTGTGCAGGCTGGAGTGCAGTGGCATGATCTCAGCTCACTGCAACCTCCACCTCCTGGGTTCAAGCAATTCTCCCTGCCTTAGCCTCCCAAGTAGCTGGGATTATAGGTGTCCACCACCATGCCCGGCTAATTTTTGTATTTTTTAGTAGAGACAGGGTTTCACTATTACCTGCCTCTCTATTTTTTAGTAGAGGCAGGTATTCAAGACCAGGCTGGTCTTGAATACCTGCCTCGGCCTCCCAAATTGCTGGGATTACAGGCGTGAGCCACCACACCCAGTCGAGACTTTTTCTTATTCCAGGAAATAAAATTTTAAATAACTAAGATATATCATTTTACTTGATTATTTAAGAAGCGTATCCTTTTTAGGTCGGGTGCGGTGGCTCATGCCCGTAATCCCAGCACTTTGGGAGGCTGAGGCAGGCAGATCACCTGAGGTCAGGAGTTTGAGACCAGCCTGCCCAACATGGTGAAACCCCATCTCTACTAAAAATACAAAAATTAGTTGGGTGTGGTGGCATACACCTGTAATACCAGCTACTCAGGAGGCTGAGGAAGGAGAATTGCTTGAACCTGGGAGGTGAGGTTGCAATGAACCGAGACTGCACCACTGCACTCCAGCCTGGGCAACAGACTTCACCTCAAAAAATAAAAAATAAAATAAAAATGTATCTTTTTTGAACTGAAAAAGTGATCCATGCTTATTATAAAACATTCAAATGATATTAAAAGCATAACAGTATAAATGAATATCCCCTTCTCAGAAAAAAGTTTGTTTATAGCTTGTACGATTCAAGTTTTTCCTATACATATAGAGATTACAGAGGTAGACGTCTATCAGATTATATACATAGTTCTATGCTTAATTCTTTTGATATCTTAAAAGTTCTATGAGAGAAAATAAACACTTAAATACAGAAAAGCTTAATTGTATACTGCACTAACTTTTTTTTGCTAAGAATACAATTAAGGGTGGGAGACTAAGTGGAGGATGTCTTTTTTTTATTTTGAGGCAGCTGTACATTCTAAGACAGCTGTTTGAGTCATATTTAAAGTAATCATGTACTACTACTTCTAAGCTTAAACAATGATATATAAGAAAATTCAGTACATAAGCTGCTCCATATTTTAAGGTTTTCATAATTTAAGTATAACTTAATACAGGAAAGTACACAAATTATAAGTGTCCGGCTCACTCATGAAACAGAATATCACCAGCATCTCTGAAGCCCCCCTAATATCACCTTCTACTCCCCAGAGGTAACTACTATTCTGATTCTAGCACCACAGAATTTTGCCTGTTTCTGGAGCTTTCCATAAGTGAAATCATAAAGTATGTATTCTTTTATGATGGGGTTCTTTTCTGTCTGTGAGATTCTTCCATCTACATGGAAGATCAGGATGATACTAAAGGTGTTTCATATATTTCATAAAATATGCCACACTGTTTTATATCACAAAAATGTGCACTTATGGTTTAACAAGTTCCCTCCAAATTTAATACTTATTTTGGATCAACCTACCAAACATAATTGAATACTACAGGCTGGGCACTTCCCTCGTTACTAGAGCTATAATGATGAATAAGATACAGCTTTTGCTCTGACAGTCTGGTAGTAATCAGCTATTTGTTCAAGTTATCATTTTCTTCTCTCAATCATAGACATAATTTTTCAAGTTGATAAATTGAGAAGTCCTCTGCCAATTGTCATGCTGTGTGATTTTAGCCTGTTATGTAACCTCTCCAGATGTCAGTTTTCTCCTCTATAAAATAAAGGAATTGATTATGATCCCTTTAAGCTCTAAAATTAACATTATTGCTGAAGTTCTCTCACTTCAGGGCTCTTCAGGGCTGAGTTCTTCCTTGGGCTTACCTCATTTTAGAGCAGACCGCAAGGCCTGAGTCTACCTCAAGCTGTATCAGCCTCCTTTGCTTTCTTGATCATCTCATATCCCAAAGTAAATCAAAAACATCTTTTTCCATATCTCCCCAATCCTCCTTCCCTAGCTACCCTACTTGTCTCACACTTCAAATACCCATACCCAATTAACTTATTAGGTAAGGTCTGTATCCCTTCTTTTTATCAAGCAGTTTCAGAATTTCTTTCTCCTTCCAAAAAGTAGGAAGGGGGATATTTAAGCATCATAAAGTGCTTATCATGTGCTTCAGATGTGCTAGGCAACTGACTTGGCTTTATCTCTTATCTTCCTCATAATATCCATCCCCAGGGCAAGGAAGTACTTTTTTAAATCCCCATTTTACAGTTGAGGAAACACAGGATCAGAAAGGTAACTTTTTAAAAAAGTACTATTATGGGCTTAACTGCATCTCCCCAAAATTCATGTTGAACCTCTAACCCTCAGTACCTCAGAATGTGACTGTATTTGGAGACAGAGCCTTTAATTCAGTTAAAATGAAGTCTGACTGGTATCCTCATGAGAAGAGGAAATGTGGACATGTGGATACAGTTATGTGTGTACCCCACAGAAAGGCCGTGTGAAAACACAGTGAGAAGATGGTCACCTGCAAGTCATGGAGAGAGGCCTCAGGAGAGACCAAACCTGCCAACACCTTTGTCCTTCTAGCCACCAGAACCCTGAGAAAGTGAATTTCCGTGGTTTAAGTCATCCAGTCTGTTGAATTTTGTTTTAGCAGTTCTAATAAACCAATACGATCACCAATATGCTACCTTGCTCCAGTAATAAGCATAGAGAAAGGCATTTCGTAAAAGTAAAAAAAGAAAGAATAATTGCAAGATTCAAAAAAGCAAGCAAGCAAGCCAGGACAGAAGCTGAAAGCACACCTCCATACACTTCTCTGTGAGGTGAGTCACCATCTGACTCCTTCTGCAGCCACAGCCAGAAGAAAGCATCACAGTACATTCACAATTCACAGTGCATCCAGAAAGAGGCCACACAGTGTGTAGGTGGCTGAGCTGTGATTTGACCAGGGCAATCTTTGCCTCCACTAAATCCATAGTCCTCCCACTGTGTCACACTGATTTATTCAACAGTAGCCACAGGATCATTTTTCTTTAGTCTTACACAACTGATGTAATTCATATTTGCTCCTCTACCTCTCCCTCCCATTTCAAATTAATTACCTCTGCACAGTGTAAATATGCTAATTACTCTTCTGGAGGGCCATACAATATGATTCTATATGATTTCCCTTAGGTATTTAGTCCAAAACCATGTATGAGATAAATGTACCATATTAAAGTCTATACTATAATGGGTTATATTACAGTAAATTTCCATCACATAGGACATTTTCTATGTTTATCTAAAATGTCTGCTCCACTCATAGTCCACTGTTCCTATGGCTTTCATTTGATCATCTAAACCAAGGACGTCAGTCTTTGAAAGGAAACTCCAAGAGAGCAGGACTGCCTTTTAATCCTGCACAGCACCATATACTCACAGACCCTTCAAAGCAGAAGGGAGTCTAACAAGGATGATGATTTCCTCTCTCTCTCTCAGAGGTGCAAAAATGAAAAGTATAAAGTAATCTCTGACAATTACTCTCTTCCACAAAATACACATGATAATTCCTCTCACATTTTAATAGGTCCCATAATAAGACCTGGCATAAAGTTGCTAAGGGAATTTGAGGTGTAAATAAATGAGTCCATCATTATCATCAGCATCATCTGCTATGGTCTAAATATTTCTGTCCCCCCAGAATTCATATGTTGAAACCTAATCTCCAGTGAGATATTAGGAGATAGGGCCTTTGGGAGGTGATTAAGTCCTGAGGACAGATCCCTCATGAATGGGATTACTGCCTCTATAAAAAAAAAAAGGCTGAGTGAGCTTGTTTTTCCCTTCCTTCCATGATGTGAGGACACAGCTAGAAGGTAGCATCTTGGAATCAGAAAGGGAGTCCTCATCCAATGCCAGATCTGCTGGTGCCCTCATGTTAGACTTCTCAGCCTGGACTGAGATGCCATGGTAACAGCAAACACTGGTATAAGGGCTTACCATGTGTCAGGGACTATTCTAAGATCCTTTTAATTCTTTCAACCACTCTATGAGGTAGAAATTATTATTATTATATTTTACAAATGGATAAAGAAACTAAAGCACAGAGAGGCTAAGTAACTTGTCCATTGTCAAACAATTGTCCAAAAGTGACAGAACTAGGATTCAAACACAGGCATTTTGGCTCTGGTGTTTCATCGTAGCCCATGATATGCTCAGGTAACTATGGTTCTTGCTTGGATGCACAAGGCAATGGAAAATTCACATGGGCTTGTTGGGAGGTTTTCACAGTACTCTGTCAGCTTGTCTCGCAAAATCCTACATCTGTTGCCCTCTGCTCCTGTGCTCACTGAGTAAGGCCCAAGCTTGCTTGCTTTCCTGAGAAGTAGCTGTGTTGCTATAAACACATTGGTTCATTTGTTTAAAACCTAATCTCGGCTGGATGCAGTGGCTCACGCCTGTAATCCCAGCACTTTGGGAGGCCAAGGCAGGCAGATCACAAGGTCAAGAGATCGAGATCATCCTGGCCAATACAGTGAAACCCCGTCTCTACTAAAAATACAAAATTAGCTGACCATTGTGGTGCGTGCCTGTAGTCCCAGCTACTCAGCAGGCTGAGGCAGGAGAATCACTTGAACCCAGGAGGTGGAGGTTGCAGTGAACCGAGATTGTGACACTGCACTCCAGCCTGGCAACAAACACAGCAAGACTCTAAAAAAAAAAAAACAAAACAAAACCAAAAACCTAATCTCATACACAAATGATATGGGGCAGCTTTCTACAGACTTTGTGTAGCTGTTATATATTACACCGCAACATAACAAAATGGGTCATTTTTCTATACTGAATGAGATTGCAGAGACAGATTTGGGTTTCAAGCCTGTAAGTTCTATGTGACCAGGATTATGTCTGTTTTGTCATCACTGTCTCTACAGCAGTTCGTATCTAGCACACAGTACATAGTAAATGCTCAGTAAATATTTATCAACTGAACAAAACATTAGCAGACACATATGTGTAAAGCTCTAGTGCAAGTTAGTATGTTAGGAACTATAGGAAGAAGCCAACCGGTGCAGTCCCTTTCTCAAGGAGCTTTTATGACAAAATGAAGCATTCTTCCAGCTATGCTCTGCCAGTTCTAAGGTCAGCAACCGAGAAAACGGCAGGATTTTGAAAAGACTGCACCCTGGAGTTCACAGCCCATCTCTATCTACTTATCATCAGGTCTCACTACCCACATCCTGAGTGCTACACACTCGAGTCTGTATCAGGAAACATCTTCTCTCCTGGCCTCAAGCGATTCTTCCACCTCAGCCTCCTGAGTAGCTGGGACAACGGGCATGTGTCATCATGCCCAGCTAATTTTTGTAATTTTTGTTGAGACACAGTGTGGCTTTGCTGCCCAGGTTGGTCTCAAACTCCTGGCCTCAAGTGATCCTTCCATCTCAGCCTCCCAAAGTAATGGATTATAGGCATGAGCCACTGTGCCCAGCCCTCTTGTAAGTCCTAAACACTCAGGTGCTACCTTGACATTTTTGAGCCTCACAGAGCCATTCCCTGCTCTTGTCAGATACACCCAGTGGTTCCCATGCCTAGAGGTACAGTCTCCCTACCTGGCCGGTATCCTTATCGGCCAGACCAGCTGTATCCCACCTTCATCTTACTACAAAGCCTGCCTCCCATAGCCCCTTCTGGTTTATAATCGTTATGTGTATAGTGTCCCTATCCCTCAGGGTGTGAGTTCATGTGACTAATATACTGCTGCCAATCTCGTCTGTCCAATGCTGGGCATCTTGTGCTTCGCCATCTTAATCACTATTTGGTTGGGGATCCCTCCTTTACTGACAGGGTAAATAGGAGTTGATCAGAACATCTGTCTAGCAAGGAAGACAGATGGTTAAGAATCAGAACAGGGTGTTCTGGAACACTGAACAGTAACAACTAACCCCAAAAAAGTGGCAAGTAGCCTCATTTAGCAGGTGAGGGAGAAGATGTAGGAAAGAATGTTTCAAACTCAAGAAATAACACCTATACATATATAGATGCAAATGACAGCTTAGCGAATTGGGGATCTAAAATCAGTTCAGCATACCAAGAATGCAGAGTTCAAGCATTAGGATGCTTTCAGTTGCATGTATTCTTTTTTTTTTTTTTTTTTTTTTTTTTTTTGAGACGGAGTCTCGCTCTGTCGCCCAGGCTGGAGTGCAGTGGCCGGATCTCAGCTCACTGCAAGCTCCGCCTCCTGGGTTTACGCCATTCTCCTGCCTCAGCCTCCCGAGTAGCTGGGACTACAGGCGCCCGCCACCTCACCCGGCTAGTTTTTTTTGTATTTTTAGTAGAGACGGGGTTTCACCGTGTTAGCCAGGATGGTCTCGATCTCCTGACCTCGTGATCCGCCCGTCTCGGCCTCCCAAAGTGCTGGGATTACAGGCTTGAGCCACCGCGCCCGGCCTCAGTTGCATGTATTCTAAGAGTGGCACAAAATGGGGCTACAGAAGCTGGCAAGAGCTCAGGTCATAAAGGGCTTTAAAAGATAAATATCCTAACTCCATAAAATGGAAGTAATGTAAAGATTTAGGAAGGGATATGCAAATTAAAACCACAATGAGGTACCACATTACCCCAGCCAGAATGGCCATTACTAAAAAGTCGAAAAACAATAGATGTCAGTATAAATGTGGTAAAAAGGAAACTTTTACACACTGCTGGTGGGAATGTAAATTAGTACAACATCTATGGAAAATAACATAGAGATTTCAGAGAACTAAAAGTAGATCTACCGTTCTATCCAGCAATCCCACTACTGGGTATCTAGCCAAAGGAAAAGAAACCATTACATCAAAAAGACACCTCCATGCATATGTTTATCGCAGCACAATTCACAATTGCAAACATGTAGAACTAACCTAAGTGCCCACTGACCAATGAGTGGATAAAGAAAATGTGGTATATATACACCATGGAATGCTACTCAGTCATTAAAAAGAATTAAATAATGTCTTTTGCAGCAACTTGGATGGAGGTAAAGGCCATTATTCTAAGTAAAGTAATGCAGGAATAGAAAACCAAATACCACATGTTCCCACTTACAAGTGGGAACTAAGCTATCAGTATGCAAAGCATAGAGAGTTATAAAATGGACATTAGAGACTCAGAAGATGGAGTAGTTACAGAGGGTGAGTATAAAAAAACTACATAGTGGATACAATGTATGCTACTCAGATGATGGGTACTAAAATCTCAAACTTCACCACTATACAATTCATTCATGTAACCAAAAACCACTTGTATGCCAAAAGCTATTGAAATATAAATACATAACTTTTTACAAATTTAATTTTGTAATTTAATTTTTAATGTTAGCTAATACACAAGTAAAGAGCAATATGACAAAATCTAGCAAAGTTTTGTTTTTTTTTTTTTGTTTTTTTTTTTTTTTTGAGACGGAGTCTCGCTCTGTCGCCCGGGCTGGAGTGCAGTGGCCGGATCTCAGCTCACTGCAAGCTCCGCCTCCCGGGTTTACGCCATTCTCCTGCCTCAGCCTCCCAAGTAACTGGGACTACAGGCGCCCGCCATCTCGCCCGGCTAGTTTTTTGTATTTTTTAGTAGAGACGGGGTTTCACCGTGTTCGCCAGGATGGTCTCGATCTTCTGACCTCGTGATCCACCCGTCTCGGCCTCCCAAAGTGCTGGGATTACAGGCTTGAGCCACCGCGCCCGGCCGCAAAGTTTTAAATGCAAGAGCCTTTGACCTAGAAATTCCATTTTGAGGCCGGGGGTGGTGGCTCACGCCTGTAATCCCAGCACTTTGGGAGGCCAAGGTGGGCGGATCACTTGAGGTCAAGAGTTCAAGATCAGCCTTGACAACATGGTAAAACCCTGTCTCTAGTAAAAATACAAAAATTAGCCAGGAGTGGTGGCATTCGCCTGTAGTCCCAGCTACTCAGGAGGCTGAGGCAAGGGAATCGCTTGAATCCAGGAGGCAGAGTTTGCAGTGAGCCAAGATTATGCCACTGCACTCCAACCTGGGTGACAGAGCAAGACTCCATCTCAAAAAACAAAACAAAAAAAATTCCATTTTGAGAAATCTAACCTACAGAAATATTGGCTCTTATGCACTAAAAATGCATTTGCAAACATATTTTTAAGGCATTATTTGAAAAGTAGAGTAAACTAAACTAGAATAAACCTAAGTATACAAAAATAGCAGATTAGTTTTAAAATAATAATGCAGGCATTTAAAACTGAGAGTGGGAGGTCAGAGGATCATATAAGGCCAGGGGTTTGAGACCAGCCTGGGCAACACACCAACACACCATCTCTACAGAAAATAAAAAAGTTAGCCAAGTGTGTAGTCCTAGCTACTCAGAAGGCTGAGGCAGAAGGATCACTTGAGCCCGGGAGATCAAGTCTGTAGTGAGCTATGATCACACCACTGCACTCTAGCCTGGGCAATAGGGCAAGACACCATCTCCAAAAAGTTAAATAAATAAAAATTTAAAATTTAAAAATTTAAAATGAGATTGAGATATATCTAATATCAGAAGATCTTTAGGATATCTCTGAGGGATAAAAGTATAACTCAGACTAAGGTATATATATATATATTACCCTCATTAACTTACCCTCATTATATTTGGACATATAGAGAGATATGTATGCATATGAATGTAAAGAAAAATGCTTGAAAAGATACAAACTACATTTTTAATAGTGGCTACTCCTGGGGAGGGAAGTAGGAATGAGGTGGAGTAGAAGGTGGAGGAGGGATGGGAAGAGGGAAGAGTGGTGAACGGGGAGTTTTAATATTTAGTATATATATTTATATGATGTTGGCATTTGTTAGCCTATCGTGCATTCATTTATCTCTTATGAAAATTTACAAAAGGAGGCCGGGCGTGATGGCTCACGCCTGTAATCCCAGTACTTTGGGAGGCCGAGGAGGGCAGATCACGAGGTCAGGAGATCAAGATCATCCTGGCTAACATGGTGAAACCCTGTCTCTACTAAAAATACAAAAAATTAGCCAGGCGTGGTGGTGGGTGCCTGTAGTCGCAGCTACTTGGGAGGCTGAGGCAGGAGAATGACGTGAACCTGGGAGGCGGAGCTTGCAGTGAGCCAAGATCGCGCCACTGCACTCCAGCCTGGGTGACAGAGCTAGACTCCGTCTCAAAAAAAAAAAAAAAAAAAAAAAAAATTTACAAAAGGAAAGATTTTTATGTCTTATGGAAATCACAACCATTATACATTTCCAACTCTGTCATAACAAACAGAATTTTAATTAATATTCCATTCTTCTCCCACTGTTTACCTTATCCAAGAAAATCAGAGTCCTCATTCCTAGGGGGGGAAAAAAAGAAAAATAGAAGAGTGGCATACCACAGGCTGCAAAGAAGTTGAAATGGGCACCTTTTGAGAATCTTTTTTATAACTATGCTACCAAACACACAACTGCAGCTCTTGTAAGCTTTGATTTTCTCCCACAGAAAGGAACTATGCAACACAGCTTCAAGCGAATAAGAGGTTCCCACTATACATGCAGGTTTGCAAAATTAGTTTTTCAACATCCAGTAAATTTACCCACAAGATTTTTTCTTCTTCTGTACAAATAATCATAGGTAAGCAATAACTTTTCTAACTAAAAAAAAAAGTGCCCTATAATTACACAAAGCCCATAAGGCATATGATTCGTTTACACTGTAATTACCACACTGGAATAATGAATAAAAACAATATCTCAATAAAATATTTAGCTCAAAAAATGACCCCTACCCATTTACAGAGGCTTCATTATTTAGAGTTTTAGTATCCAGGATAGCATTTACAAATATCCTAAACTTTGGTTCTGTTCTTTCTTCATTGTATTTGTTCAACTTTTTGTTATTTCACTGCTTATTAGTACCTTTATCTGAAGATGAAAAGAAACAAATTTAGTCACTCTTAACAACAGTCAATTCTTATCCCTGATAAAAGATCTGAAGAGTGAATTTTAAGCTATATTCTAAAACAATATTTGGATATCACTATATTTAACTTACCATTGTGTATGACTAAAGCTAGATTAATAAGATAGATTATACTTTTACATAAAAGAAAGATAAAGAGTTCCTTATCAATAAGAGCAATTGGGAATATAATTAATTCCACCTAAAGACAACAAGGTATGCAATATGTAAATATAGTGAATATATACGCATATGTGTATGTATGTCTTCATACACACACGTACACATATACACACACACATATTGTACAACATGGTTTGGTGGAAAGAGCTCTCAATAAAAACTAGGAAATCTGGATTGTAGACCTGGCTTTGCCGCTATCTGGGCAATCTTAGGTAAGATGATCTCAGGCATGAGCTTCAGTCGCCTCCACTGTATAATAAGTTGGTGGGATAAGTGTTTCTAAAGTGCCTTCAAATTCTGTGAGTATACACATACACATACACATACACTCACATACACACACTACTATTTATAGGTAAGGCTGGTACTC
This sequence comes from Theropithecus gelada, assembly GCF_003255815.1. Classification (NCBI taxonomy): domain Eukaryota; kingdom Metazoa; phylum Chordata; class Mammalia; order Primates; family Cercopithecidae; genus Theropithecus; species Theropithecus gelada. The sequence continues at coordinate 133,076,408 of NC_037671.1, read as the reverse complement.
ACCATCATACACCAGTATGGGGCAACTGATCACAACCCAGTGTGTGCTATGTTTGGTCTGTCAATGCTATACCAGTTTTTAAAAAGTGTGAACAACCATCCTTATTTACAAGCATTCTTCAAATTATAAAATGTCTACCATGTGTAACCCTCTGTTTGTATTCTGCCTTCTACACACAGTGACATTCCAGGAGTTAAACAGGCTCTCTTAACCTCTGGTTACAACCTAGAGTGCTATCCCTTTCCTACTGCCCCCCACTCAAAAAGAGTTTCTACATATGCCTTGCTCTGTATTTCTCAGCTCTCACTATGCATAACTTGTTTAGTTCCATGTCAGGTAACTTCTCCTGTATACACTGAAACCATTTTTAGCTTTCTTCCTCTGCTCTTTCTGTCTCCCTTCTAAGCTTTGTCCAGTTTTCTTAGGAAATCTCCATTTCATTCCAGCATCATAAGCATGACTACTAAACCAAGAGTGATGGCAGTGATACATTTATATAAAGAAAACAAAAGGCAAAACAAAGCTCCATTTCATCAGCCTCTGAAATTTGTAAACACATACAGGAGTCCATTCAGAATTCACAAACATTTCTATCTCATCCATTCCTCCTCCACAATTACCAGCATCACGGAGAAAACGTATTTAAAAGTTGTGCTTTTAATTTAATTTAATATATTGCAATTTACATAATTGCTAGCATTATAACCTCCCACTACACAGCTGACCACTTCCAACTCATTCTCTATTACATATATAGCAATATATCTCTAACATTATCATATTTTTCTATGCTATACAATAATCATTTTTGTCTACTTCCCCTACTAGAACATCCTAATTTCCCTGATGGCAGGATTCAACTCAGTAATACATTTATCACTGTATCTCCAGTGACTAAGCCCTTCGTAAATGCATGTTGAAATCTATTGCTTTCTTCTACTTCATTTTACAAGGGTATAATAATATGAGCTATTTGGGGCAATTAGACTTTTGAAGACTAGGTAGCCTAAGACTTTATTATCACATTTAGAACACTATTTGAGGGAGAAATCTATCATAGTTTAAAAGAAATAATTATAAGTAAACTTCTGAAACTTAATCTTTCTGAAAATCCATAGCTTCATGAGAGCCTTAGCAACCTTCTAGTCCAATCCCATCATTTACAGAAGAAATAAGCTCACATAGGTTTAAAAGGCTTGCTGGTGACTGAGCAAAGTCAGTGACAGAGCCAGGTCCACAAAGATTGCCTTCTCATCTCATTGATTTTTCTGTTACATCATGGAAACCAGAAAAAAAGAAAAGCATGATGTGATTGTGTAGTTTGTATATATACATATACTAACACACACATATATGCATGCATATTACATATATATATTCTACATTCTTCTACTTTCAGTTAATAATTGTAAAGATTTAAGTTATCTTAGACAGTATGTCAGAGTTTATTCAGTTAATCAACTATGTATTTATAATATATGAATCCTATCAATCATAATTAGCTAAGGAATACAAGATAAGGATTTCCACATATCTTTAGAGACAAATTACAAAGTTCACATTTAATAAAAAGCAAGCTATCTGTAGTTAGTGTTCAAATTGTATATCCTAATAGAGTATATTCTGATTACACATTAAAAAGTCATTTTATGCATTCTAACTTAAATGTTAGTACTCATTTTGTTCTTATTACTAGTATATGCTCATGTATATATTTAGAGGTGACACTGTCCCAATAACCTATAGATACTATTTAACACAACTTAAAAATGGGAGGTGTAGATACAGTCAATAGTAAATAAATATACAATGTATTTTGTACCAAGCACCCCTAATATACTATAATTTTGATAGAGAAAAACTAAATTCACTATGGCAGAAGAAGATTTCTTAGATATCTTGAAGCCCTAAAAACTTAGCCAAACTATTGTTCAATGTGCACACAGTTTGTGTCTTCATGCTCAGATGTTGTTGAAACAGCAGACTTAAAAGAAATAATGTCAATGAATCCTACCAAGCACTATACATGACCTCTGGGGTAATTAGCAATCATTCAAAAGCAACAAGACTAAAATGTTCTATTCTTTATTACTGTCAGCTCTTATCTTGATCAGCATTTTAATAAAGATGGTTCGTTTCTAAGACAGTTTCATGAATCAGTCATAATTACATTCTGACATGCAGTGAATAGTAAAGCAAAACTAAATATCACTTCATCAACCTTTCTAACCTTTATGCAAGTATTAACTGTAAATAATTTTTACACAGTCCTACAACAGAAAATCTGCATATTTCTTAGCTTTGTGCATACTTTACCCCAAATGAATTTCCTGTGACCTATACCTGAAAAACACAATCAGCCATAATTATCCAGTTTTGTGAGATGTTCAGGTGTTGCCTTTCAGAGTTCAAATCAACTTCAAGTATAAAAGGCTACTTTATTCTACAAATGGCACAATATGCAAAATGGGTTAAGTAGCCAAAAGCATCTCAGAGCATTGTGGCTTGAAAGAAGTCTATCCAGAATCAAAACGTCATAGTAAAACTACTCTAAAGCAGAGCAATGCTTATAAAAATAGCTTCACAGATTACACATTAAGGAATGGATCACAGATGACTACTGCAGAAAGTCCTATAATTAAAATATGTTAAAAGAATAATATTAATTAGAAGGAAATCTGAGCACTGAAGTATTTGAAGGGTAGATTTTTTTAAACGTAGTTTCAAAGTAGCTAATAAAGAGATTGAACATTTATCAGAATTATAAAACTTACTTAGAGATGCTATTCTGATATTGAGGATAATATACACATTATTTCAGCACCTCCTTCCCCCAACAAAATACCTGATTTACTTTAGAGTTCTGAAATAGCCCTTTTTTTTTTTTTTTTTTTTTTTTTTTTGCTGAGGACTAATTTTAAAAAATATTTTGGATAGACAAAGTGAACATAATTCAACTGCCAGAAAAAGTTGATAACTGCATTTTAGGTGATTGTTTCAGTGCTTCAGAAAATTTCAAAATAAATGCAACACTTTCTCAAACTCCTGAGCTCAAGTAATCCATCCGCCTCAGAATAAATGCAATGCTTTCTCAAGAATAATTTCTTGACTTCCCCAGTAGTAGATATCAGACATATCGACTATTCTGGACACAGGTTCTCAAACCTATGTTTCAACTATGCCTCTTGAATAAACAAAGTTTGCAGTAAATCTACTAATATTTTTAACCAAACTGAGTTCCACTTAAAAACTTAAATTCTGTGAAACAGTAACCTACTTATCATTTTACTTTGTGTAATTTCAATTTGAAAACAAGTCCTTTCCAAAAACAATCTAAAATTATTCCCGATATGTTTTCTTATATTTTCTATTATAAAACAACTTTACTAGAATGTTACTGATTTAAAGGCAAAAGGGAATATAGCAAGCATCTTTTTCATGTGGGATTAAAAAATGTATACATCTTTTATGTGATAATTTTTGTTTAACTTTTCTATTTAGCTTTCTTAAGCATGATTCCCATCTCTTATTGGAGGTGCAAGCAAAGAAGAAAAAAGAAGTGTTGATTTAAGAAAACAGATTTCCCAGAAAGAAAAAAAACTGTGATTAAGATTTAAACAAAAGCTAAAGATGGCTTCCTCTGAGCCCTGATGAGGTCCGCTACCTCATTACGAACAACTGAAAACTTGTGATGCATTTTGTTTCAAGAGAATCCAAAAGTCCTTGGTCTAAAGCAGACAGGGGGAGTGCAGGGTCCATTCACTCTGTCTGTATCACAACCATTATGTAAAAAGTATAAAACACTGCCTTTATGCTGCCAAGCCACAATGACTCCTCCTACATCAAAGGATTTTCACCACTAGGGGTTTTTCTTCAAAATTTATTCAAGCTAAGGGCAGAGAGACAACGATTCATACACGCTAATTACGCCTAATTATCTATTCCCTTTTCTGACCGGCTTCGGCCAGTGTTATTTGGTATCTGGATTTCTCACAACCTCCTTTTGCCCTGTCCATCCAGCCCAACAGTGAAGGCTTTGAAGAAAACAGTTGTGGCTTTTTAGAGTTTCCTCAATATAGAGTTCAAGCAAATTAAATAATGATTCCGTTAGTTTTGACACATTTATGCGTTCAATATGAGGACCTCTTGGTTAATTTGGCAAATTCCTCACATCTCTTCATGGTTGGAATCATAGTAACACCCTCTCTTACAGGAGCTTCTCCTCATGCTTTCTTTTCATGATCTAAATGAAATGTTTATTGGATTAAAGTTCTTCTCTGCAGACCTCCATGGTGGCCTATGACAAAGAGCTTAAAAGTTCTATTAATTGGCTTGAGTTTTCAGGGAGGGGAAAGGGAGAATTTTATTTCACATTACATCACTAGCCAAGAAAATTGCCACGTGTAATTAAACTAATTTATCTCATCATTCAAAGAACTAGCTAATCCATATTTAAGACACACTTCCTTTAAGCCGTTTTTGTCATCAAATAATTGATATCTTGTGATTTAACCAAAAATAACTATTTATTATTCTAAGAGAAGAGAACTCAAGTCCTAAACAGTATATATTTTACATGTAAGCAATAGCTTGTTGTATTCCAGATAACCACAAATATATAATTTACATATTTCATGGAAAATCTTTATTTTTATTTTATATGAGATAATTAGAGAAAATATTTTAAAAGGCATACACCTAAAATTACTTTTCCATAGATAGGCCCTGACTAATACAAGGTTGACATTCTGTTATGAAGATGGAAAAGGATATTTTAAATCCACATCACAACCATTTACATCTTAGATATTTATTAATTGCAAGGACATAGCACAAAAACACCATAATAAATAAAACTTCAGTGCCTATTACTATAGTCAATTTTCTTAAATAAATTTTCTCAAACATATATGGAATAGGTTAATTTAAGAAAATATCTTGGGTAGATTTCCTAGACTTAGACTAAAATTTGATAATTTTAGAAATACTTTACAAGTCAAATGGTCATTTTATATTATAAAATGTTGAATACTAGAATTCAAATTTCACACTTAAAACAGTTTGTGGGAGAAAGCAACAACACTTTTCAATTCAGGAGTTGTCTGCTACTTTTGTTCTGTCTTTTGTTTCTTTTAATCTTAAGTATTAAAAAGCCAACTCATAAGTAAAGACATTATCACACTAACAAAGGGTTAATCCCTGCAAGGCTGACTCAGGTGACAACGCAGTGGAGGTCATAGAGGCTGACACTGACCTCAAAGGCTGATTCTGATTATTTAGCACTCTGAAAGCTCTGGTATTGAAAGTTATAATGAACAAACTGACACATCAATTTCACCAATGAAATGAAAACTGTGGCAGGAAAAATAGCAAATATACATTTATTTAGCAAGTCTATAAATCCTAATGCAGGTGGCTGGACAAAGGCTGAACACTGAAGCATTTTATTGAAGGGTTATAATCAAACAAGTTTTCTAAAGTTTGTAACTGGAAATCACACCATGGGAATATTCTAGCTTACTATCAGGAAAAATTTTCTTCTCATTGGAAAAATTTTCTCAGGAAATAAAAACATAAAAACTAATATACCACTTAATTTTTTTAAGTTTTATATAAAGGATACACAACAGTCAAGAAACACTAATAACCAAGTAGAAGATATGATGTCATTACCTGAACATTAAACAAATATTAGAAAAGTAGTAATAATAAGAACAAAATTGTTACTACTTTAGGTTATAAAGTATCACTTCTTTATGTTACATATTTAAACTCAACAAATAAATCAGATAGTGATGCTTTCCAAATGGACAACTCTTTATTAGGAAAAGGAAAATTCATATTTATAAGAGTTAATGCTGGAATTATTTTTCTCTAATCTAATCATCTGGAATTCATTAAAGAGAAAATTATATTGTAGAATGCCTTGTTGGTTATTTTTCACCAGTTTAATTATCATTCAGTAATCTAATCATCAAACATTTAATTTTAAGAAGAAATTTGAAAGTTAAGAAAGAAGATAGCATGCTAAGCTGTCATTGTGAATGAGAATCAAAGTGCTAAATTACTGATATTAAAATCTATCATTGTGTGCAAAAACACTACATACGATCTTGTCCAGGAACATTTCCCATGGGGAGATTATTTTAGATTATTTCACACTGTTAAACTGATTAAGAAAATCATAAAAAGAAAGCTAATGAAATTCACATTGAGAATTTTTTTAACCTTAAAACTTATGAATAGCATTTATCTCTTTTAGGGTTCATTATGGAATGAAACAAACTAAATGGTTTATGAAAGTGTAAGTGATAGAGTAAACAGACAGATTTTTACCCAAATAGAAAACATTCGTGTAAAATATCATGAATTGCTGGACCTTGATCAGATGAGAATAGCAATGCTTGCCAGGCAATCTAATCTTCAAGAAGGCTGGTAATAGTAAATTGAAATTAACCTAATAAACTATTCTTCCAATCAAAATATCAACTGGTTCTCTTTTCCTTTTAACCACACTAATTTTAAATAATGTTTACAATGCAGTGAGATTACACTCCATAAATATTATTCAATGAATGTACATTTAAGATATATTATTCCTTTTAAATGTATGAAATTGAAGATATTTCTAAGAAAGTTGATCCTAACAAAGCTGATATTTCTCAAGTTACTAAATTATTTGAAATTGATACTGAACCACTATCTTTGCTTTTGGTTCACTCACCAAGCTTCCTCCCTTCGATCAGCCACTTATCCAGCAAGTTCTTGGAATGCCCCTTTCTCCAAGATCTACCAATAAATCTATGCTGACGCAGGATTTTCATCAATAAAACAAGTCATACTTCATAGAAAAAAAAAAATGTGCTGTTGACATATGTCGTTTTAAGCAATTGTTTGCCCTTTGTATATTATATAGATCAGGGCCAGCAAACTTCCTGTAAAGGGTCAGATAGTATATATGTTAGGCTTTCAAAGCCATAAGTCTCCACTGCAGCTACTCAACTCTGCAACTGTACTTCAAAAAGAGCCATAGGTAATACATAAATAAATAAGCATAAAATTTTTCAATAAAACTTGATTTATAAAAACAGGCAGCAGGTCAGATTTGGCCACTGGCTATAGTTTGTCCACCCTGATATAAACTATCACAGGCTACTTTAAAATACTTTCAGTGTAGAGGGTAAGATGAATCCATTTAACTTTATAAAATGATGCTATATAGATAACAACAAATGCTTTAACAATTATATTTGCCTTTGGGAGGCCGAGGCGGGTGGATCACGAGGTCAGGAGATCAAGACCATCCTGGCTAACACAGTGAAACCCCGTCTCTCCTAAAAATACAAAAAAATTAGCCGGGCGCAGTGGTGGGCGCCTGTAGTCCCAGCTACTCTGGAGGCTGAGGCAGAAGAATGGCGTGAACCCGGGAGGCGGAGCTTGCAGTGAACCAAGATTGTGCCACTGTGCTCCAGCCTGGGCAACAGAGCGAGACTCCATCTCAAAAAAAAAATAATAATAATAATAAATTATATTTGTTCTTATACTTTAGGAGAATTACCTGTTTTATTAATATTGATAAAATCAAGATACTATGTTGTATGATCAGAAAGAAATTTCAAGTTAAAGTACAGACTCATTGAAGGAGGGACAATTATAATTACAACCAACAGAATAAGAATTACCTAAATTTTTCTACTTAAATACAATACAAAACATATCTTGCTTTTATTTGGAGAAAAATCTGAGGTTTAAATAAATCTGCAAGCCTCAAGTAAACAGACTAGTGACAGTTATTTTATGAAAATTATTTTTCTCAATGAACTGATTACTGAAAATAAAATTTTAATTACAGTTCTCATGCTTCTGTGTCTTTTCCCTGCATGGTAAACATCCTTTCTCACTTTTCCTGATAACGTACTTGTCTTTTAAGTCTCAATTTAAGCATCATCGGCTCTTTGGAAATACTCCTGACATGTGCTACCTCCTCCACTCAAACTGCCAGTGTGGGTCAGGGCTCCTTTTCTTTTTTTCCCTGTTTGTGTGTGTGTGTGTGTGTGTGTGTGTGTGTGTTTAACACAATGTCTTGCTCTGTCGCCCATGCTGGAATCCAGTGCTGCAATCGTGGCTCACTGCAGCCTGGAACTCCAGGGCTCAAGCAATCCTCCTACCTCAGCTTCCCGAGTAGCTGGGACTACAGGCATACACCACCATGCCTGACTAATTCTTTTATTTTTTTGTAGAGATGAGGTCTTGCAATGTTGCCCAGGCTGATCTCAGACTTTTCAAGCAATTCTCCAATCTCAGTCTTCCAAAGCACTGTGATTACAGGCCTGAGCCACCACACCCAGCCCAGGCCCCTTTATTTTTATTATTTTTTTAAATTATTATTGTACTTTAAGTTCTAGGGTACATGTGCACAATGTTCAGGTTTGTTACATATGTATACATGTGCCAAGTTGGTGTGCTGCACCGTTAACTCGTCATTTACATTAGGTATATCTCCGAATGCTATCCCTCCCCCACCCCCCACCCCACGACAGGCCCTGGTGTGTGATGTTCCCCACTCTGTGTCCAAGTGTTCTCATTGTTCAATTCCCACCTATGAGTGAGAACATGTGATGTTTGGTTTTCTGTCCTTGTGATAGTTTGCTCAGAATAATGGTTTCCAGCTTCATCCATGTCCCTACAAAGGACATGAACTTATCCTTTTTATGGCTGCATAGTATTCCATGGTGTATATGTGCCACATTTTCTTAATCCAGTCTATCACTAATGGACATTTGGGTTGGTTCCAAGTCTTTGCTATTGTGAACAGTGCTGCAATAAACCTACATGTACATGTGTCTTTCTAGCACCATGATTTATAATCCTTTGGGTATATGCCCAGTAATGAGATGGCTGGGTCAAATGGTATTTCTAGTTCTAGATCCTTGAGGAATCACCACACTGTCTTCCACAATGGTTTAACTAGTTTACACTCCCACCAACAGTGTAAAAGCATTCCTCTTTCTCCACATCCTCTCCAGCACCTGTTGTTTCCTGACTTTTTAATGATAACCATTCTAACTGATGTGGGAGGGTATCTCATTGTGGTTTTGATTTGCATTTCTCTGATGGCTAGTGGGATGATGAGCATTTTTTCATGTGTCTGTTAGCTGCATAAATGTCTTCTTTTGAGAAGTGTCTGTTCATATCCTTCGCCCACTTTTTGATGGGGTTGTTTGTTTTTTTCTTGTAAATTTGTTTATGCTCTTTGAAGCTTCTGGATATTAGCCCTTTGTCAAATGAGTAGATTGTAAAAATCTTCTCCCATTCTGTAGGTTGCCTGTTCACTCTGATGGTAGTTTCTTTTGCTGTGCAGAAGCTCTTTAGTTTAATTAGATCCCATCTGCCAATTTTGGCTTTTGTTGCATTGCTTTTGGCATTTTAGTCATGAAGTCCTTGCCCATGCCTATGTCCAGAATGATATTGCCTAGGTTTGCTTCCAGGGTTTTTATGGTTTTAGATCTAACATTTAAGTCTTTAACGCATCTTGAATTAATTTTTGTATAAGATGTAAGGAAGGGATCCAGTTTCAGCTTTCTACATACGGCTAGCCAATTTTCCCAGCACCATTTATTAAACAGGGAATCCTTCCCTCATTTCTTGTTTTTGTCAGGTTTGTCAAAGATCAGATGGTTGTAGATGTGTGGTATTATTTCCGGGGACTCTATTCTGTTACATTGGTCTATATCTCTGTTTTGGTAACAGTACCATGCTGTTTTGGTTACTGTAGCCTTGTAGTATAGTTTGAAGTCAGATAGCATGATGCCTCCAGCTTTGTTCTTTTGGCTTAGGATTGTCTTGGCAATGCGGGCTCTTTTTTGGTTCCATATGAACTTAAAGTAGTTTTTTCCAATTCTGTGAAGAAAGTCATTGGTAGCTTGATGGGGATGGCATTGAATCTATAAATTACCTTGGGCAGTATGGCCCATTTTCACAATATTGATTCTTCCTATTCATGAGCATGGAATCTTCTTCCATTTATTCGTGTCCTCTTTTATTTCGTTGAACAGTGGTTTGTAGTTCTCCTTGAAGAGGTCTTTCACATCCCTTGTAAGTTGGATTCCTAGGTATTTTATTCTCTTTGAAGCAATTGTGAATGGGAGTTCACTCATGATTTGGCTCTCTGTTTGTCTGTTACTGGTGTAGAGGAATGCTTGTGATTTTTGCACATTGATTTTGTATCCTGAGACTTTGCTGAAGTTGCTTATCAGCTTAAGGAGATTTTAGGCTGAGACGATGGGGTTTTCTAAATATACAATCATGTCATCTGCAAACAGGGACAATTTGATTTCCTCTTTTCCTAATTGAATACCCTTTAGTTCTTTCTCTTGCCTGATTGCCCTGGCCAGAACTTCCAACACTATGTTGAATAGGAGTGGTGAGAGAGGGCATCCCTGTCTTGTGTCAGTTTTCAAAGGGAATGCTTCCAGTTTTTGCCTATTCAGTATGATATTGGCTGTGGGTTTGTCATAAATAGCTCTTATTATTTTGAGAGATGTCCCATCAATACTAGTTTATTGAGAGTTTTTAGCACAAAGGGCTGTTGCATTTTGTTGAAGGCCTTTTCTGCATCTATTGAGATAATCATGTGGTTTTTGTCTTTGGTTCTCTTTATGTGATGGATTATGTTCATTGATTTGCATATGTTGAACCAGCCTTGCATCCCAGGGATGAAGCCAACTTGATCATAGTGGATAAGCTTTTTGATGTGCTACTGGATTCGGTTTGCCAGTATTTTACTGAGGATTTTTGCATTGATATTCATCAGGGATATTGGTCTAAAATTCTCTTTTTTTGTTGCGTCTCTGCCAGGCTTTGGTATCAGGATGATGATGGCCTCATAAAATGAATTAGGGAGGATTCCCTCTTTCTCTAATAGTTTCAGAAGGAATGGTACCAGCTCCTCTTTGTACCTCTGGTGGAATTCAGCTGTGAATCCATCTGGTCCTGGACTTTTTTTGGTTAGTAGGCTATTAATTATTGCCTCAATTTCAGAACCTGTTATTGGTCTATTCAGGGATTCAACTTCTTCCTGGTTTAGTTTTGGGAGGGTGTATGTGTCCAGGAATTTATCCATTTTTTCTAGATTTTCTAGCTTATTTGCATAGAGGTGTGCATAAGATTTGCATATAGTATTCTCTGATAGTAGTTTGTATTTCTGTGGGATCGGTGGTGATATCCCCTTTATCATTTTTTATTCTATCTATTTGATTCTTCTCTCTTTTCTTCTTTATTAGTCTTGCTAGCGGTCTATCAATTTTGTTGATGTTTTCAAAAAAACAGCTTCTGGATTCATTGATTTTTTTGAAGGATTTTTTGTGCCTCTATCTCATTCAGTTCTGCTCTGATCTTAGTTATTTCTTGCCTTCTGCTAGCTTTTGAATGTGTTTGTTCTTTTCATTGTGATGTTAGGGTGTCAATTTTAGATCTTTCCTGCTTTCTCCTGTGGGCATTTAGTGCTATAAATTTCCCTCTACACACTGCTTTAAATGTGTACCAGAGATTCTGGTATGTTGTATCTTTGTTCTCATTGGTTTCAAAGAACATCTTTATTTCTGCCTTCATTTCATTATGTACCCAGTAGTCATTCAGGAGCAGATTGTTCAGTTCCCATGTAGTTGTGCGGTTTTGAGTGAGTTTTTTTTGTTTTTTTGTTTTTTTGTTTTTTTTTTTTTTTTTTTGAGACAGAGTCTCGCTCTGCCGCCCAGGCTGGAGTGCAGTGGCGTGATCTTGGCTCACTGCAAGCTCCGCCTCCCGGGTTCATGCCATTCTCTTGCCTCAGCCTCCCGAGTAGCTGGGACTACAGGCGCCCGCCACCTCGCCCGGCTAGTTTTTTTGTATTTTTTTAGTAGAGACGGGGTTTCACCGTGTCAGCCAGGATGGTCTCGATCTCCTGACCTCGTGATCCGCCCGTCTCGGCCTCCCAAAGTGCTGGGATTACAGGCTTGAGCCACCGCGCCCGGCTGAGTTTCTTAATCCCGAGTTCTAGTTTGATTGCACTGTGGTCTGAGAGACAGTTTGTTATAATTTCTGTTCTTTTATATTTGTTGAGGAGTGCTTTACTTTCAACTATGTGGTCATTTTTGGAATAAGTGCAATGTGGTGCTGAGAAGAATGTATATTCTGTTGATTTGGGGTGGAGAGTTCTGTAGATGTCTATTAGGTCCACTTGGTGCAGAGCTGAGTTCAAATCTTGGATATCCTTGTTAACTTTCTGTCTCGTTGATCTGTCTAATGTTGACAGTGGGGTAGTAAAGTCTCCCACTATTATTGTGTGGGAGTCTAAGTCTCTTTGTGAGTCTCTAAGGACTTGCTTTATGAATCTGGGTGTTCCTATATTGGGTGCATATATATTTAGGACAGCTAGCTCTTCTTGTTGAATTGATCCCTTTACCATTATGTAATGGACTTCTTTGTCTCTTTTGATCTTTGTTGGTTTAAAGTCTGTTTTATCAGAGACTAGGATTGCAACCCCTGCCTTTTTTTGCTTTCCATTTGCTCGGTAGATCTTCCTCCTTCCCTTTATTTTGAGCCTATGTGTGTCTCTGCACATGAGATGGGTCTCCTGAATACAGCACACTGATGGGTCTTGACTCTTTAACCAATTTGCCAGTCTGTGTCTTTTAATTGAAGCATTTAGCCCATTTACATTTAAGGTTAATATTGTTATGTGTGAATTTGATCCTGTCGTTATGATGTTAGCTGGTTATTTTGCTCGTTAGCTGATACAGTTTCTTCCTAGCATCGACGGTCTTTACATTTTGGCATGTTTTTGCAGTGGCTGGTACCGGTTGTTCCTTTCCATGTTTAGTGCTTCCTTAAATCTCTCAGCATTTGTTTGTCTGTAAAAATTTTATTTCTCCTTCACTTATGAAACTTAGTTTGGCTGGATATGAAATTCTGGGTTGAAAATTATTTTCTTTAAGTATGCTGAATATTGACCCCCACTCTCTTCCGGCTTATAGAGTTTCTGCTGAGAGATCCACTGTTAGTCTGATGGGCTTCCCTTTGTGGGTAACCCGACCTTTATCTCTGGCTGCCCTTAACATTTTTTCCTTCATTTCAACTTTGGTGAATCTGACAATTACATGTCTTGGAGTTGCTCTTCTTGAGGAGTATCTTTGTGGCATTCTCTGTATTTCCTGAATTTGAATGTTGGCCTGCCTCGCTATGTTGGGGAAGTTCTCATAGATAATATCCTGAAGAGTGTTTTCTAACTTGGTTCCATTCTCCCCGTCACTTTCAGATACATCAATCAGACGCAGATTTGGTCTTTTCACATAGTCCCATATTTCTTGGAGGCTTTGTTTGTTTCTTTTTACTCTTTTTCCTCTAAACTTCTCTTCTCGCTTCATTTCATTCATTTGATCTTCAATCACTGATACCCTTTCTTTCAGTTGATGGAATCGGTTACTGAAGCTTGTGCATTTGTCACGTAGATCTTGTGCCACAGTTTTCAGCTCTATCAGGTCATTTAAGGACTTCTCTACATTGGTTATTCTAGTTAGCCATTCGTCTAATCTTTTTTCAAGGTTTTTAGCTTCTTTGCGATGGGTTCGAACTTCCTCCTTTAGCTCGGAGAAGTTTGATTGTCTGAAACCTTCTCTCAACTCATCAAAGTCATTCTCCATCCAGCTTTGTTCTGTTGCTGGCAAGGAGCTGCGTTTCTTTGGAGGGGGAGAAGCACTCTGATTTTTAGAATTTTCAGCTTTTCTGCTCTGTGTTTTCCCCACCTTTGTGGTTTTACCTACGTTTGGTCTTTGATGATGGTGACGTACAGATGGGGTTTTGGTGTCCTTTCTGTTTGTGAGTTTTCCTTCTAACAGTCAGGACCCTCAGCTGCAGGTCTGTTGGAGTTTTTGCTGGAGGTCCACTCCAGACCCTGTTTGCCTGGGTATCAGCAGTGTAGGCTGCAGAAGAGTCAATATTGCTGAACAGCAAATGGTGCTGCCTGATCCTTCCTCTGGAAGCTTTGTCTCAGAGGGGTACCTGGCCATGTGAGGTGTCAGTCTGCCCCTACTGGGGGGTGCCTCCCAGTTAGCCTACTCGGGGGTAAGGGACCCACTTGAGGAGGCAGACTGTCCATTCTCAGATCTCAAACTCCATGCTGGGAGAACGACTACTCTCTTCAAAGCTGTCAGACAGGGACATTTAAATCTGCAGAGATTTCTGCTGCCTTTTGTTTGGCTATGCCCTGTCCCCAGAGGTGGAGTCTGCAGAGGCAGGCAGGCCTCCTTGAGCTGCAGTGGGCTCCTCCCAGTTCGAGCTTTCCAGCCACTTTGTTTACCTACTCAAGCCTCAGCAATGGTGGACGCCCCTTCCCCAGCCTCGCTGTTGCCTTGCAGCTAGATCTCAGACTGCTGTGCTAGCAATGAGGGAGGTCCCAAGGGTGTGGAACCCTCCAAGTCAGGTGCAGGATATAGTCTCCTGGTGTGCCATTTGCTAAGACCCTTGTATTAGGGTGGGAGTGACCTGATTTTCCAGGTGTTGTGTGTTACAGTTTCCCTTGGCTAGGGAAGGGAATTCCCTTACCCCTTGTGCTTCCTAGGTGAGGTGATGCCTTGCCCTGCTTCAGCTCTCGCTCGGTGGGCCGCACCCACTGTCCTGCCCCCACTGTCTGACATGCCCCAGTGAGATGCGCAGTATTAGGGTGGGAGTGTCCCGATTTTCCAGGTACCATGTGTCATGACTTCCCTTGGCTAGGAAAGGGAATTCCCTGACTCCTTGCACTTCCCGGGTAAGGCGATGCCCTGCCCTGGTCCGTGGGCTGCACCCACTGTCTGACAAGCCCCAGTGAAATGAACCTAGTACCTCAGTTGGAAATGCAGAAATCACCTGTCTTCTGCGTCACTCACGCTGGGAGCTGCAGACTGGAGGTGTTCCTATTTGGCCATCTTGGAACCTCCTAGGGCCCCTTTATTTTTTAGAATCCTGTAGTCAACTCAATTACAGAAGTTCTCCATAATATGATAAAAAATTTTATTGTCTGACTTATAGATCAGAAGAAGACAATATTTAGTCAGATTCAATGACCACCAATATTTTCTTATCACAGTATCTCCATTTATACGTTATTAATTTTGACTGATGGTATAAAATCTTAAATTTGTTTATTCAGGAAACTTCATTAAGGACTATAAATCCTAAATTATCATATATCCAAAATACATATCTGTGGGTGTAGATGTGCATGACAGCCTAGCTGACCAGATGTCACATTTTTAAATATGAGGAAATACAATGTCTGCTACCAAACAGAGGCAAGGAGTTATATGTATGGAATTTGCTGGATTAACAGAAGCACATTTTGGTGCTCCTATGATCAGGATTAACAATATGCACTCAGCTAGAAAACTTTGTTCTATGAGCTTTGTTTTGGGGAACATAAACTAAGACATGCAAGCAAAGCTATAAACTCAATGAATATACTTTTGTTTTACCTAATAGCTTTATTTATGTGTCCTTCATATGTGCTTCTGATATCCTATCCTGCCGACTGCCTTCTTCTGCAGAATCCAGTGTCTACATAGTGTGTATTAGCTTTCAATTTATATTAAAACTTACTTATTTGATGGGCATCATTCTCATGCTCTTCCCCTACAAATGACCTAATGTTATCTCATTTCTCCTTTTCTACCCTATTGACCCCTTCTATTGCCCTTCAATGAGGAACTTGTTGAACTGAGATCTTTTGCCTTACTTGGCCTCTTTGCTTATAGATGTCAAGAAACTGATTGGTTGTATATCACTTGAGAACACTAATGTTATTAATTTTTGTATTTATTGTGTCTCATACCATGTTAGATGTGCAATACATGTGAAATGAACTAACATATTGTTGAGGTAAGTTATTCTTATTGAAGTTTCAATATTCTTGTTGAAGGCTCTTACTGTAAAAAAGGAAATTTTTGAAAAACCTTCTGAATAAATTTATTACAGCACCTAAAAAAATTGAATTTGGTAAAAACTCTTCTTTTCTCTTCTAGTACCTACTTGTAGTTTACAAGTCTCAGACCAGCTTGACTTATTTTCCCATTGATTTTTTTTCTATATGATTGTAAGATTCTTTTTATAATCCTTCAGGTTCAGGTTCAGTTACGCATCAAAAAAACGTATGATTTGATTCTTTTTTTTTTTTTTGAGACAGAGTCTCGCTCTGTTGCCCAGACTGGAGTGCAGTGGCGTGATCTTGGCTCACTGCAACCTCCGCCTCCTAGGTTCAAGCTATTCTCCTGCCTCAGCCTCCCAAGTAGCTGGGATTACAGGCGCCCACTTCATGGCCGGCTAATGTTTTTGTATTTTTAGCAGAGATGGGGTTTCACCACGTTGGCCAGGCTGGTTTCAAACTGCTGCCCTCAAGCGATCCGCCCATCTCAGCCTCCCAAAGTGCTAGGATTACAGGTGTGAGCCACTGCACCCAGTCAAAAATGTACGACTATTAATGGGGGAATCATACAATGGGAAATATACAATGAACACTTTGAATCTAGACTTTCAACCTAACTTTCTTTCATGAAAGTTTTCTTCTGATTTGTCTTTGAGTTCTCTTTTTTAAAAATATGAGTTATGTGAATGTATGATCTCTGCTGTCTGCTTTCCACATCTAGTATTTTTTTTTCTGCAGTAGTTTTCATCTCTGACTATTCGAGCTTCATTTTATATGATCTTTCATAAGTTTGGTCTCTTTATCATTGATTTTATTTTCAGCAGTGTTGATTCTACCATTTGCTTTTTCTAAGATGCTTTTCCTTTACTTAATGGTCTGCTCTCAGTTTATTTGACAGCTGCTCTGCCAGCTCACTTATCATCCAATCTTATAATTATTTCATGTCTAATCTCTTATGTCATCAGTACCATTACTACTTTAATTTCTCTTAGAATATAGAAAATTTTACCTGAAAAATTATTCCATTTCCTGAGGTAGTTCTTCCTCCAAAATATATCTGTCATGTGCTTTTACTTGTTAGGTCATCTCTGCCTCTCCCTCTGCTCCTGCTCCTTCCTCCCTGTGCCTGCCATCCCATTTATTTTTATAATAATGGTCTCTACAGATAAGACCCATGTTCAATCCATTTTGCCTTTTGCTGGTTTCTCAACTTTGACTATGAGTTCTCCTAGTCAGGTCTGCTGATTTCCAAAGAGGAGCGAGCAAAACTCACCTGTTTGAAAATGGTTTTCATTATAAAAATAATACAAGAGCATTCCAGAAACTTTAGAAAAGTATAAAAGAGAAAATTTAAATGACTCATAATCTTAATATCCAGAAATAGATTCTATTAACATTTTGGGATATTTCTTTCCAGTATTTTTTCATGCATGTGTATTATTTCCACAGTTGAGACAGGCATAGGTGTACCCTTGCATCATACTTTTCCACTCACATTATCTATAAGCATTATTCTACATTATCAAAAGCTTTTGAAAAACATTCCATATAACTGTTATATCCCCTCATGTGACTGCATTATCTTTTACTTAACTGTTCCTCTAAATGTGTGAGAGAAAGCTGAAACAAAATTCCTGTGCCCACAACTGTCTTTTTATGGTTATCCTATTTATTTTTTTGTTTCTATGATAAAACATGGCTCTAAGTTCCTAAATTACAAAAAAAAAAAAGAAAGAAAGAAAGAAAGAAAGAAAGAAAGAAAGAAAGAAAGAAAGAAAGAAAGAAAGAAAGAAAGAAGACAAACTTTGACCTTCTTTTCCTTTATAACTAAAAACTAAGAAAGAGACTTACGCTTTCAGCCAAGGCAGAGTAATTGGAACTGGATTTTACCCTTCTGCAATAAATCACTAAACACTGGACAAAACGTGTGAAACAGCTGATACCAGACATTATGTAATAGGTAGCAAAAGACAGCAATCCCTGAGATATGAGAGAAAAAAATCAGGCAAGCAAGCTGGCCATATTCCCTGGCTTTCTATCTAGAGGCAATTTCTAGACTGCAACAGAACAATCTAAATGAGTTTAAGAGACAGTTCTCAGAGTTTTGGGATGCTGAAACAGTTGGAATTTGCACAGTAGAGTTCATCACAGGAAAATGCTATGCAGAAGAAAAGCTCCAGATATCTGCACAGGGAATGTAATCTTTGTCTGAATAACAAATTGCATATGCAGAGTTGGGCAAAGAATAATACACATAATCTGGGATATATAAGCATTCTGAATAGTCAAAGCTGAAACACCTCAATGAACACCACGGGGATTCAGTAAAGAGCTTAGAAAGGTCCTAAAACCTAACACCTAGAAGGGCTAAAACAGACCTGGAATAATGGCTAATCTACATTCACCCTATCAAAACTTAAAAATAAGCCTCACGCCACTGCACTCCAGCCTGGGCAACAGAGTGAGACTCCGGCACGGGGGGGAAAAAAAGAAGCCTCAAAAAGATCAACCTGATCTGCAAGAAACTTAACCACTTGCCAAAATAAAATTTGACACCGTTAAAGGAAGTAACAGAGACTCAATGTAATAATCACTACGTGCAGCATCCAATCATAACTTACTTGACTTGCAAAGAAGCAGGAAAATAGGACTCACAACCAGCGGAAAAAAAAATCAAACCATAGAAACAAAACCAGAAATTATGGAATTGGCAGACAAGGACTTTAAATAAGCTGACTTCTGCTTCTGGGAAGATGGAGATGTACTTTTCCCTATCCCTCCCCATACGTACAATTTAAAACCTCTGGAAATTATATATAAAGCAAACATCAGGAGACCCCTGATGTTCAACATGGTGAAACCCCATCTCTACCTGACAACAGGATGGTGAGGTTCCCTCCTGTAGGAATGTTTTGTTTGTTTGTTTGTTTGTTTGTTTTAAGAGACAGGGTATTGCTTTGTTGCCCAGGCTGGAGTACAGTGACACAATCATGGCTCACTGCAGCCTCCACCTCCTGGCCTCGTGTGAGCCTCCTGCCTCAGCGTCCCAATTTGCTTGGAGGACAGGTACACATCACACTGCCTGGTTAATTTTTTTTTTTTTTTAAATTTGTAAAGATGGGTACTCACTACGTTGCTTAGGCTGGTCTCAAACTCTTGGCCTCAAGCAATTCTCCCATGTTGGCCTGCCAAAGCACTGGAATTACAAGTGTGAGCCACCGGGTTTATCTTTGACTCATATATCCCAGACTTAGAGTTAAACAAGCCAGCAACCCAGAAATGCTGATGGAAACATACAAATGAGGCCCCCATAAAAGTCTGTTCTTTTTAGCCAAAGAAGCAGGAAAAGGGCAACTTAATAAAAGATAAAACTTTTAGACAATAACTGTTCTACTAAAGCAAATACCACAGGGAAAAACTGTGGCTCCACCTCCCCAACCATGCCAGCAAAGGCTAAGGGGAGCCTAGAATTCCACCCTCACAAGGCTGCCACGAGGAATCCTAACACCACTGCCAGGGTGATGTCACAGAATGCCAGGTAGGAACTGGAACTTTCATCCCAGCCAACCAGTATGAGCATGCTCCTCCCACAATGATATCAGTGGAGATCACCGGGAGTCAGAACCCTCTTTCCAGCAGTAACAGGTGCTGGAGCACAAGGAGCACACCCCAAACCACAGCTCAGGTGTCAATGGAGGCTGAATAGGGAACCTGGATTTCTAGCTATATCTGGCAGTAAAGGAAGCAGTGCCTCCCCTTCTCTTGAAGAATAATGTCTAAAAAGAGCTAACTAAAACAGAAAGTTCAAATAAGATCCACAAAGAGAAACAGAGTAACAATCTATTTTATAGAATGAGATGTTGCCCAATCTGAAAAAAGAGAAGATAAGGCCAGTCGCAGTGGCTCACACCTGTAATCTCAGCATTTTGGGAGGCTGAGGTGGGCGGATCACCTGAGGTCAGGAGTTCAAGACCAGCCTGGCAACATGGTGAAACCCCATCTCTACCAAAAATACAAAAAGTAGGTGGGCATGGTGGCACATGCCTGTAATCCCAGCTACTCGGGAGGCTGAGGAATGAGAATCACTTGAACCTAGGAGGCAGATGTTGCAGCGAGCCAAGATCATGCCACTGCACTCCAGCCTGAGTGACAGAGCAAGACTCCATTTCAATCAATCAATCAGTCAATCAATAAAATAAGCATATGAAAAGATACTCAATAACATTAATCATTTGGGAAAAGCAAATCAAAACCACAATGAGATACCACTTCACACCCACTGGGATGGCTATTACCAAAAAAAAAAAAAAAAAAAAAGGAAAAAGAAAATGTTGGGGAAAATGCAGAGAAATTGGAATGCTTGTGTATTGCTGATGGGAACGTAATATGGTACAGCCGCTATGGAAAACAGTATGGCAGTTCCTCAAGAAGTTAAACATATAATTACCATAAGATCTAGCAATTTCAGTTCTGAGTATGTACACAAAAGAATTGAAAGCAGGGACTCAAACAGATATTTGTACACAAATGTTCGAAGCAGCAATATTCATAATAGCTGAAAGGTAGAAACAACCCAAATATCCATTGACAGGTGAATGGATAAACAAAATGTAGCATATCCTTACAATGGAATATTATTATGCCATAAAAAGGATAAGAATTCTGACACATGTTACAACATGCATAAACCTTGGAGACACTGTGCTAAGTGAAATAAGCCAGAAATAAAAAGACAAATATTAGGTAATTCCACTTACATGAAGTACCTAGAAAAGACAAATTCACAGAGGCAGAAAGCAGAACGGTGGTAAGTAGCGTTGGGAAAGGGGGACAACTGGTGGTTATTATTTAGTGAGTATAGAGTTTCAGTTTGATAAGACGAAAAATTCTGGAGATGAATCATGGTGGTGCTTGTAAAACAATGTGAACGTACTTAATGCCACTGAACTGCACACTTAAAAATCATTAAAATAGGCCAGGTGTGGTGACTCTTGCCTTTAATCCCAACACTTTGGGAGGTGGAGGCAGGCAAATCACTTGAGCCCAGGAGTTCGAGACCAGCCTGGGAAACATAGTGAATCCCTGTCTCTACAAAAAATAAAAAATTTAGCTGGGCATGGTGGAATACGCCTGCAGTCCCAGCTACTCAGGAGGCTGGGGCAGGAGGATCACCTGAGGCTGGGGAGGTCGAGGCTGTAGTAAGCTATGATAGTGCCACGGCACTCCAGCCTGGGCAACAGAGTGAGATCCTGTCTCAAAATGTAAATAACTAAATCATTAAAATAGTAATTTTTGTTATGTATATTTTGCCACAATAAAAAGTTTGGTTAAAACATTAAGATTCAAAGTCTAATGACAAATTATGAAAATGTCAGTTTCCATTGGAAATCACTTATACAAAAAATCAGGAAGATCTCAAACTGAATGTAAAGATATGGCAACATCAAGATGAAAAAGACGTTAGAATTATCTGATAAAGATTTTAAAGCACTCATGATAACAATGTTTCAAGAGATGGTTATAAATATACTTGAAAAGAAGGGGCAATGCTACTAAATAATATTTAAAAGTTCCATTCACAAGCAGTATTTAACTATTGTAAATCTGGCCAGGTGTGGTGGCTAACACCTGTACTCCCAGTACTTTGGGAGGCCAAGGCAGGCAGATCCCTTGAGGTCAGGAGTTTGAGACCAGCCTGGCAAACATGCTGAAACCCCATCTCTACTAAAAATACAAAAATTAGTCTGGTGTGGTGGCATGCACTTGTAGTCCCAGCTTTTCAGGAGGCTAAGGCAGGAAAATCGCTTGAACCTGGGAGGCAGATGTTGCAGTGAGCCAATATTGTACCACTGCACTCTAGCCTGGGTGACAGAGCAAGATTCTGTCTCAAAATAAATGAGCAAATAAATAAATAAAATAATTATTATAAATCTATATGCAACGTATAACATAGCCTTCAAATATGTAAGGCAAATGACAGAATTACAAGAAAAATAGACAAATTCACAATAATAGTGAGATGTTTCCCATAAGTCTCTCAGTAATTGATAGGAAAAAAATATGAGAATAAAGATTTGAACAGCATAATTAACAAACCTACACAAGCCTGTAATCCCAGCACTTTGGGAGGCCGAGACGGGCGGATCACGAGGTCGGGAGATCGAGACCATCCTGGCTAACACGGTGAAACCCCGTCTCCACTAAAAAAAATACAAAAAACTAGCCGGGCGAGGTGGCGGGCGCCTGTAGTCCCAGCTACTCAGGAGGCTGAGGCAGGAGAATGGCGTGAACCCGGGAGGCAGAGCTTGCAGTGAGCTGAGATCCGGCCACTGCACTCCAGCCTGGGCGACAGAGCGAGACTCCGTCTCAAAAAAAAAAAAAAAAAAAAAAAAAAAAAAAAAAACCTACACAATAACACACAACAACTGAAGAGTACTCACTACTTTGAAGAAATATTTTAAAGAAAATATTTACAAAAATTGTCCACATGTTGGGCCATAAAGCAGGCTTTACTAAGAGCGTAGTTTAGTTTTTGTTATCTTTCAATATCCCAAGCAACAAACCACAAGCTTTTGTGGTGAATTATGAACTTATAACTATTTGGTTTATAGAGAAGAACATTTTAAAAAATGAATTTTACAATGTACTTTTTCCTCAACAAATTTCTATCTTGTTTATAATAATTTCTTTTCATGAAACTAAGATTCTCTATTTGTTTTAAGATTGACTTCTGCTACACCTTTCTCTCAGCTGGGCCAGAAAGAAGAAGTAACACTAGCAGCTGTGAAGAGGCAAAATGTCACTTAAGTTAATCTTAAACTACCCTTCCTTACAAAAGAAATTTTATATGCCCAAACAGAAAAGCTTCAGAGAAACCAGCTCTAGTTTTCATTTCATTGATGTTTTGTTATATATGAAAAGTCTCTTGAATAAATTAGACATTTTAGACCTTTTCTCATCTAATCTGATATTCAGTTTCCTGGGAAGTTCAGTCCATGTTCAACTTTAAATTGTATATTATATATCTCAGTTCATGTTCAATTTCAAATTGTATACTATTCATTTTGCCTATTAATACTGCTATTATATATTGAAGTATGACAAATTACTGGCCAAATAAAATAACAACAAAATATTTGGAGGAAAAAAAAGTACAGCTACAAAGTTGTTCCCTCGGAACCTCTTAACTTGTTTCTTTCTGAGACTTCTCTTTTTGTATTTTGTGAATTTTATGCTATATGAAGACACTATTTTTAGCACCTGTTTTTCCTAGCTTCCTGTTTATATTTTGGTATCTGTGTATACCATATTACTTTGGATTCCTAGCATGGAGAAAACATTGCAAGTTTATGTTCTCCCTAAATGCAAAGCATGAATATAAAGGGAAAAAATTACTAACAGCATAAATCTTCCAAAAGTACTTTTCCTACATCTATAAATATCTCCGAGAAATTAAAATCCTTAGGAACCTAAAATTGGTCAAGGAAACAGATGTCTGAGTTCTCCTAAGTATAGCATAGGGAATAAAGTTTGGCACCAACAATAATTCCAACCAAAGTACACGTCAAAAAGATTGTCTGATTATGCCTTTAGAATGTCTGAAGATAAAATATTTTAACCCTTCTTGGGTAAGAATTTTTAAGCTTTCAATTTTTAAAAAATACTTTATCCTTTCTTCAGATACGTTGATGTGCATGGGGAAAAAGTATTTATCTAAAATTATGGGAATTATATTTTGGCAAATTTTGCTTTTTTGTATATATGTTACGTCATCAACTAGATTATAAATAATGTGCCAGAAAAACAGCTTAGTTCATAATTCTATTATCCATTATGCCTAATGCCACACATTGTACATAGTAGGTTCTCAACAAATATTGGCAGAATGTGAAATCATTAAATAATCATGTAAAATATTACTTAAAATTAATAGTAAAAAAGGAGGCTATTTTATTCTTAATCATATTTTAATGAAGACTATTTTAAACTCTATGCAGTGCTGATACACACAAATATTTAAACTATTTATGTGCCTCAACTTGACATAATTTCATAACTTGATGGCAATCACATTTAAATATATTAGAATATTTTTGTAATAATGCTATTCTAGAATAGCAACTTTAATAGCTGGGAAAACATGTTAATAATGGCCATTAACCTGAAGGAAACAGGGAACATTAAACATTTTTTTCAGAAATAAATGTATAAGTTTAAACATTCCACTATAATATTTATGAGCAAACCTCAAATTAAAATTTATAAAATGCAAACTATTCAATGTTTCAGTTAGAGAATAATTTAGACTATATTTTGTAATTTTTTCAGTGTACGCATGGATGAATACTATATCAAAAGATTCCTTTCTCCTTTAGTGTCTTTGACTATTACTATCTAGAGAAGAGGTTTTGCCGTGTTGTCCTGGCTAGTCTCTTTTTTTTTTTTTCTGAGACAGAGTCTTGCCCTGTCACTGAGGCTGAAGTGCAGTGGTGTGATCTTGGCTCACTGCAACCTCCGCCTCTAGGGTTTAAATGATTCTCCTGCCTCAGCCTCCCCAGTAGCTGGGATTACAGGTGCATGCCACCACACCCAGCTAATTTTTGTATCTTTAGTAGAGATGGGGTTTCACCATGTTGGTCCGGCTGGTCTTGAACTCCTGATCTTGTGATCCGCCCACCTTGGCCTCCCAAAGTGCTGGGATTACAGGCGTGAGCCACTGTGCCCGGCCCCTGATTATTACTATCTAAATGCCAAAATAAATTCTCCTTGAATGCCAAGACCAAGGCAATCCTACTAAAGCCCCTGATTATCAATAAGTATGATCTTAGTAAACACAAATAAAAGATTTGTTTTTACCTTCAAGACTGCTATGAATGGTACAAAGTTAGCTCTTTGGAGTCCATTTTTATAGAGATCTGAAAGAAAAAGATGATATTAGTTTTTTACTTAGCCTAAATCGTGATGTTAGTTTATCGTTTAGCCTGGCAAATAAAGCTTTCTACTGATTTTTTAAAAAAAAAAAGGAGCAAAAAGAAAAATAGACCAAAATTGATTTCTCTTCAGGTCCTACACACATTTTATTTTAATTTTAATAAAAGAAAAAAGTTAACAGCTACAGAAAGAAGATCAAAAGGTATTCAATCAAATTAGCTTTAAACTGTTATAAGAGGCAATAAAAGAATTTGGAAGGTATCCCTTCCAAAATTCGAAACCAACAACCCAACATAAGAAGATTAGATATGTAAAAGCATTTAAAACTTGAATATATAGCATTCCACTAGGAAAAAAAAATCTCTCCTTTTCTCAATGTATAATAAAAATTCATAGTAAATAACTTGGACAGGCTCAGTGGCTCATGCCTGTAATCCTAGCACTTTGGGAGGCCACTTGAGGTCAGGAGTTTGAGATCAGCCTGGCCAACATGGTGAAACCCCAACTCTACTAAAAATACAAAAATACAAAAATTACCCAGGCATGCTAATGGGCACCTGTAAGCCCAACTACTCAGGGCGTGAGGCAGGAGAATCGCTTGAACCAGGGAGGTGGAAGTTACAGTTAGCCAAGATCACACCACTGCACTTCAGCCTGGATGACAGAGCGAGACTATCTCAAAAAAAAAAAAGAAAAAAAGAATTAAACACTGTGTAATAAGATTAGCCTTTTTAGAAAATACATCAATAGACAGAACTGCTCATGTATTTGCATTATATATATAATGCAAACATATATTATATATTTGATATCAAGGTTTAAAAAAGTCACTTTAAATGAAATTGCCTAAAAATTAAAACTCCATTCTTTGAAGGACAAAAACCATATGATAATTTCAATTGATGCCAAAAAATTATCTGATAAAGTTCAATATCCCTTCATAATAAAAACCCTCAAAAAACTAGGTATAGAAATAGCAGACCTCAACATAATAAAAACTATATATGACAGACCCACAACTAGTATCATACAAAATGGGGGAAAACAGAAAGCCTTTCCTCTTAGATCTGGAGCATGACAAACTATGCCCACTTTCACCATTGTTATTCAACATAGTACTAGATGTCTGAGCTAAAGCAATCAGATGAGAAAGAAATAAAGGGCTTCCAAATTGGAAAGGAAAAGGAAACAGTCAAATTATCCTTGTTTGCAGGTGATACGAGCTTATATTTGGAAAAACCTAAAGATTCCACAAGAGGGCTGGGCATAGTGGCTCACACATGTAATCCTAGCACTTTGGGAGGCTGAGCCACGTGGATCCCTTGAGTCCAGGAGTTCAGGACCAGCCTCAGCAACATGGCAAAATCCCATCTCTACAAAAAATACAAAAATTAGCCAGGCGTGGTGGCATGTGCCTGTAGCCCTAGCTACTCAGGAAGTTGAGGCAGAAGGATCACTTGAGCCTGGGAGGCAGAGGCTGCAGTGGGCCAAGATCTTGCCACTGCACTCCAGCCTGGGCAACAGAGCGAGACCTTATCTCAAAAAAAAAAAAAAAAAGAGAAAGATACTTCCACACCCCACCCCAGCCTCCCCAGTAGCTGGGACTATAGGCAAATGACACCATGCCCAATTTAAAAAAAAAAAAAAAAAAAAAAAGGAAAACTATTAGAACTGATAAACAAATTCAGCAAAGTTGCAGGACACAAAATCAACATAACAAAAATCAGTAGCATTTCTATATGCCAGCAGTAAACAATATAAAAAACAAATTTAAAAAGTAATCCCATTTACAACAGCCACAAATAAAATCAAATACCTAGGAATGAACCAAAGAAGTGAAAGATGGCCGGGCATAGTGGCGCACGCCTGTAATCCCAGCACTTTGGGAAGCCAAGGCAGGAGGATGATGAGGTCAAGAAATCGAGACCATCCTGGCCAACATGGTGAAACCCCATCTCTACAACAAATACAAAAATTAGTGGGGTGTGGTGGCATGCACCTGTAGTACCAGCTACTCGGGAGGCTGAGGCAGGGAAATCACTTGAACCCGGGAGGCAGAGGTTGCAGTGAGTTGAGATCGTGCCACTGCACTCCAGCCTGGCAACAGAGCAAGACTCCATCTCAGAAAAAAAAAAAAAAAAAAGGAAAGACCTTTACAACAGAAACTACAAAACATTGGTGAAAGAAACTAAAGAGGGCACAAACACAAAAATGAAAAGCTATTCCATATTCATGGATTGGAAGAATCAATATTGTTAAAATGCTCATACTATCCAAAGCAATCTACAGATTCAATGCAATCCCCACAAAAATCACAATGCCATTCTTCACAGAAATAGAAAAAGCAATCCTAAAACTTACATGGAGTCAGAAAAGATCCAAAATAGCCAAAGCTCTCCTGAGTAAAAATAACAAGACTAGAGAAATCACAATACCTGACTTCACACAAAGCTACAGACAAAAACAGCATGGTACTGGCACAAAAACACATAGACCAATGGAACAAAACAGAGAACCCAGAAACAAATCCACATACCTACAGTGAACACATTTTTGACAAAGGTGCCAAGAACATACATTGGGGAAAAGACCATCTCTTCATTAAATGGTGCTAGAAAAACTGGATATCCATATGCAAAAGAATAAGACTAGACCCCTATCTCACCTTATAGAAAAATAAAATAAAAATAAAGACTTAAATCTAAGACCTCAAATTATGAAAGTACTGTAAGAAATCATTGGGGAAACTCTCCAGGACATTGGTCTGAGCAAAAATTTCTTGAGTCATACTTCACAAGCACAGACAACCAAAGCAAAAATGAACAAATGGGATGACATCAAGTTAACAAGCTTCTGTGCAGCAAAGGAAACAGCTGGCAAAGTGAAGAGACAACCCACAGAATGGGAGAAAATATTTGCAAACTACTCATCTAACAAGGGATTAATAATCAGAATATATAAGAAGCTCAAACAACTCCACAGGGAAAAAGTCTAATAAATCCGATTAAAAGATGGGAAAAGATTTGAATAAACATTTCTTCAAAGAAGACAATGGCAAACAGGCATATGAAAAAGTGCTCCACATCATTGATCATCAGAGAAATGCAAATCAAAACTACAATGAAGTATCATCTCACCCCAGTTAAAATGGCTTTTATCCAGAGAGGGAATAACAAACACTGCTGAGGATGCAGAGAAAAGGGAACCCTCAATACTCTATTGGTGGGAATGTAAATGAGCACAACCACTATGGAGATCAGTTTGGAGGTTCCTCAAAACACTAAACAAAGAGCTACTACATGATCCAGCAATCTCACTGCTGGGTATATATCCAAAAGAAAGAAAATCAGTACATCGAAGATATATCAGCACTCTCATGTTGGTTGCAGCACTGTTCGCAATAACCAAGATTTTGAAGCAACCTAAGTGTCCATCAACAGATGAATGGATAAAGAAAATGTGTTATTTATACACAATGGAGTACTATTCTGCCATTAAAAAAAATGGAACTTGAAACAACATAGATGGAACTGGAGGTCATTGGGTTAAGTGAAATGAGCCAGGAGGGTTAAGTGAAATGAGCCAGGCACAGAAAGACAAGCATCACATAGTCTCACTTATTTGTAGGATCTGAAAGTCAAAATAATTAAACTCACAGAGAATAGAAGAATGGTAACCAGAGGCTGGGAAGGGTAGTGGGGGATGGGGGAAGGTGGGGATGGTACGAAAAAAATAAAATAGAAAGAATAAAAAAGGCAGGGCATCATGGCTCATGCCCGTAATCCCAGCATTTTGAGGCCGAGGTCGGCGGATCACTTGAGGTCAAGAGTTTGAGACCAGCCTGGCCAACATGGTGAAATCCCTCTACTAAAAATACAAAAATCAGCCAGGGCCAGGCATGGTGGCTCACGCCTGTAATCCCAGCACTTTGGGAGGCCAAGGCAGGTGGATCACCTGAGGTCAGGAGTTCGAGACCAGCCTGGCCAACATAGTGAAACCCTGTCTCTACTAAAAATACAAAAATCAGCCAGGTGTGGTGGCACACGCCTGTTATCCCAGCTACTTGGGAGACGGAGGCAGGAGAATTGCTTGAACTCAGAAGGCGGAGATTGCAAAAAAAATTAGCCAGGCATGGTGGTGTGCACCTATAATCCCAGCTACTCGGGAGAGGCTGAGGCAGGAGAATTGCTTGAACCTGGGAGGCGGAGGTTGCAGTGAGCTGAGACCATGCCACTGCCCTCCAGCCTGCGCAACAGAGCAAGACTTCATCTCAAAAAACAAACAAACAAAAACAAAAACAAAAAAGAATGAATGAAAAAGGCCTAGTATTTGATAGCACAACAGAATTATTATAGTTTAATAATAAAATAATTGTACATTTAAAGTAACTAATAGAGTATAATGGATTGCTTGTAATACAAAGGATACATGCTTGAGAGGATGGTATATCCAATTTTCCATGATGTGACTATTACCAAATAATCTCATACCTGTACCAAAATATCTCACATACCTCATAAAGGCATACACCTACTATGGGCTGGGTGCAGTGGCTCAAGCCTATAATCCCAGCACTTTGGGAGGCTGAGGCAGGTGGATCACTTGAGGTCAGAAGTTCAAGACCAGCCTGGCCAACATGGTGAAACCCCATCTCAACTAAAAATACAAAAATTAGCCGGGTGTGGTGGCGAGTACCCGTAATCCTAGTTACTTGGGAGGCTGAGGCAGGAGAACAGCTTGAACCCAGGAGATGGAGGTTGCAGTGAGCCAAGATTGCACCACTGCACTCCAGCCTGGGCAAAAGAGTGAGGCTCTGCCTCAAGAAAAAAACAAAACAAAACAAAACAAAAAGATATACACCCACTATGTACCCACAGAAATTTTTTAACTATTTCTTAAAAACTCTTAATAAGCTGTAAATATGCAATTATATCATAAACGGGTAGTATTTATTGCAGTAGGAAGATGTTTTTTAATATACATAACTGTCACAGTGTATGTATATTTACACACACATATATGTAAACATATGTATTGTCAAGAACAAACAAATGAAAAGGGACAAGTTTTAAGTTCTGCATATTTTTCTTTAAAAAATGGAGAGTTCTTAGAAAATCTTCTCAAGAGGGTAAAATTTTATTTCATATAAACATTCCTTTTAAAAGTCATTCCACAGGCTGGGCATGGTGGCTCATGCCTGTAATCTCAGCACTTTGAGAGGCTAAGTCGGGAGGATCATTCGAGCCCAGAAGTTCAAGATCAGCCTGGGAAACATAGGGAAACCACATCTCTACAAAAAACAAACAAACAAAAGCAGACACCTAGCCCAGTGTGGTGGCACACACCTGTGGTACCAGCTACTTGGAAGGGTGAGGTAGGAGGATTGCTTGAACCCTGTATGTCAAGGTTGCAGTGAGCTGGACAGCGCCACTGCACCCCAGCCTGGGTGACAGAGCGAGACTCCTCTCTCTCTTTCTCTCTCTCTCTCTCTTTCTCTCCTTCCCTCCCTCCCCCTCTACCTCCCTCCCTCCCTCAAGGTCATTCTATAAAGTTACGAGATTTTTAAAATTTTAGGAAAATAGATACAGTAGTATACCCAGCACACTGGCTCACATTTGTAAATTCCAGCACTTTAGGAGGCCAAGGTGGGTGGATTGAGTCCAGGAGTTTGAGACCAGCCTGGGCAACATGGTGAAACTCTGTCTGTACAAAAAAATAGAAAAATGAGCCTGGAGTGGTGGCACATGCCTGTAGTTTCAGCTACTCGGGACGATGAAGTGGGAGGCTCACCTGAACCCGGGGAGGTTAAGACTACAGTGAGTCACGATAGTGCCACTGCACTCCAGCCTGGGTGCAGAGTGAGACACTGTCTCAAAAAAAAAAAAAAAGGAATAGTAAAAAATTTTTAAATAATAAAAAACACAAATTAGATTATCTGTCTCAATTTTTTAAAAAAGTACGGCATTATGGGATCTTTTCCATATTTCCTTGTTTAGAGAAAACTTGGTAACTATGATAGACTTCAAATGCCACATATACTTATGGAAATAAAATATGGTCATTAGGAAACATTTATTCTCTTTAGAAAAGATTCATCATAACATCATTATAGTAAGGAAAGTATTTGCATAAGCTCTTTGGGTAATTAAAGACTACAGGTTTCAATTTGGTTATATTTAAAATTTTTATTTAGGAATGTCATAAAAGGTAAAATAATGCTGGCCAGGCTATTTAGATTTCAAGATTCAAAATCAGATTTTTTTCTTCCGTATAATAAATACCTCTAATGAGTAAAAGGATGAAAATGTAGGAAATGGGTTTAATGTTAAATATTTTCAGTCTTTCCTAATTGCCAAGTTGCTGAGGAAGGTGGATAAAAACATTGGTGTATGTTAAGAGTTGATAGCCATGATTGTGGGAAGTGGTAAAAATGGAAAAATCAGATAATTTTTAAAAACATACTCGATGTTTATAGCAGCTTTATTCATAAATAAGCTAAAAACTTCAGCTTTATTTGGGATAGCCAAACACTGGAAGAAATCTAAATATCCATCATTGGGAGAATGGATAAACAAATTGTGCCACATCTGTACAATGAAATACTACTCAGCAATAAAAAGGGTAGTCTATTCATACACATAGCAAAATAGATGAATCTCAAAATAAGTATGCAGAGTAAAGGAAGCCAGACCAAAAAAAATGAGTACATACTATGTGATTCCATTTATATAAAACTCTAGAGAACGCAAACGAATCTAAAGCAACAGAAAGCTAATCAGTAGCTGCTTGTGAGAGGGACAGCAGGTTTGGTAGTGACAAATGAAAAAAATGGCAAGGCCGGGCATGGTGGCTCATGCCTGTAATTCCATCACTTTGGGAGGCCGAGGCGGGTGGATCACCTGAGGTCAGGAGTTCAAGACCAGCCTGACCAACATGGTGAAACCCTCTCTCTAATAAAAAGACAAAATTAGCCGGGTGTGGTAGCACATGCCTGTAATCCCAGCTACTTGGGAGGCTGAGGCAGGAGAATCACTTGAACTCAGGAGGCAAAGGTTGCACTGAGCCAAGATTGCACCATTGCACTCCAGTCTGGGCAACAGAGTGAAGAGAAGAGAAGAAAAGAGAAGAGAAGAGAAGAGAAGAGAAGAGAAGAGAAGAGAAGAGAAGAGAAGAGAAGAGTGAGGAGAGAGAGGAGAGAGAGGAGAGGGGAGAGAGAAGAGAAAAAGGAAGGGAAGGGAAGTGAAGGGGAAGGGAAGAAGAGAGAGAGAGAAAAAAGGGCAAGAGGAAACTTTTGGGGGCGATAGAAATGTTCACTCTATTAGTTGTGGCAATGGTCTCATGAAGGTATACATATGTCAGTATTTTAAAAACTGTATCCTTTAACTATGTGCAGCCTATAATACATCAACTATATTTCAATAAGCCCTTTAAAATTTTGAGAAATAAGCCATACATATCATCAGTGATTATTAAAGAGCACAATGTTATAGAATTAAAACTAACATATTACACGAATGAAAGTTCATCTATGTGAAGGTAACGCTTTGGTCCTTTTTGTAGAATAACATCTTTTTTATGGATGTATAAGGCTCTGAGATATAGTTTAACAAGCATGCACCTTTTAATACGTTAATCAAAATGAGAAATGTAAAGGCCCACTTGTAATATTCTTCATTAAAAGATTTCCACTCATCAACAAAGTTAAAATAGAATACCAATGCCTTTAAGTCTTAGAGACTTAATTTTTTAAAGGACAAACTTTTTTAAAAATCAGCCTGTACAAGGATATATAATCCAAAACTTTATGCTCTGAGAAGTGTATTCTAAACAGAATTCTAAACAGAAATCATTTGGCTTAAAAACCTTTAGGTTTTTATAGAACACAAGTGAAAAGGGACCATACTCATTAAATTGAAAAGTTTTTTGTAATTCAAATATCATGCTAAATATCAATGCAATAGATCCATCTCTTGAAATGTTATTTAGCCACCAAAATGTTTAATATTAGCTGTTTAATATTATTTTTCTTAGACATAAAGATTTCATAATACATTTATATCAACATTTGTCATTACTAAATACTATTTTAAAATTCAGGAGTTCTTAACTATGATTTCTTCATCATCTCTCTAAACAGAGTGAAATGAGCACTTGGTCATGTCAAACAGAATACTAGAATTACAGAACATTCATTTTGTAAAAAATGGTGTAAGTACCTCTAAATTCTCAACAATGAATAGCTATAATACCTACAGATGAAACACAAGCAAAGAGGATTTTTAAAGTAATTACAAGTACCTAAATAAATATTTTGGAAATGTACATGGATATGAAGATCTTTTCCTTAAAAATCCAAGTGTCAAATCAAGAAGCTGAATAATGCTTACTTATACATATCGATTTAGAGTAAGAAAAACTTTTAAAGCATGTCATTAAAGGAGGTTTCCTATAAATTACCACACAATAATTTTATGGTTTCATGGAACCAATTTGATTTATCCTTCTAGGAGATTCTTATTGTATTACAGACTAAAAGAAAAGAGAACCTATAGACTATTTAAGCAGCTGTTGCTGAAATAGCTTCTTTTAAAAGAACTAAAGTTCAAACAACATTTTACTAAATCTGTAGGTAGTACAGCTCATTAAATGTTCCCATGTGATACTATATTATAGATTGATACTCAGTTCAATACACATCGATGAATTCTACTATGTCTTCACTGAAACGAGTGCTGAAGACAACGGATAAAAAGAGGAACCAAGATTTACAGAACCCCTACTAGAAGCCACACAATTTGCTAGGCACTGTACACAAATCATAATAAGTAAGACCCAAGTCTAAACACAAAATTCACTTATGTTCCATATATCACTTACATACATCACCTAAAAGTAATTTTATATAACATTTTGAATAATTTTGTGCATGAAACAAAGACTGTGTACATTTAACGATCAGAAAGCGAAGGTATCACTATCTCTGCCACCCGTGAGGACAATCTGTGGTTGTTAAGCATCACCATCATTCCTGTCTTTATATGCTACCAATAAGCAATCATTTTCTTTTTTTAAAAATTTTACATCTTTTAAATAAAACTTACCCTTGTGCAGAGGCCATGCTAATCTTCTCTGTATCATTTCAATTTTAATATATGTGCTTCCAAAGCAAGCACAGCAATCATTTTCTTATACTTGTTCACATATAAGTACTCAACAGGAAAAAATATGACATCATTAATATAATGAAAAAATAATGTGTTCATGGTAAGTAAGCAGCATGGTAGCATCATCAGAACACCTCTACTGGTTGCAAACAACATTAACAATGGCAGGCTTTCAGTCTCTACCTACAATGTTGAGCCTTGTCCTGTACACTGTATTTTTATTATTATTATTTTTTAGGTGAGAAAAGACATCAGAAGCAGTTGAGGGACCAAGAAGTGCATCCTCTAGAAATGCATTCTGTTGGATGGCTTTTTAAAATGTTTCATCCAAAAAATTCCAGAAGATAACATAAAAAAAAAACCCTTGTAGACATTGGCTTAGACAAAGACTTCATGACCAAGAAACCAAAAGCAAATGCAATAAAAACAAAGATAAATAGGTGGAACTTAACTAAAGAGCTTCTGTACAGCAAAAGGAACAGTCAGCAGAATAAACAGACAACCCACAGAGTGGGAGAAAATCTTCACAATTTACACATCTGACAAAGGACTGATATCCAGAATCTACAAGGAACTCAAACAAGTTGGCAAGAAAAAAATAAATAATCCCAGGCCGGGCGCGGTGGCTCAAGCCTGTAATCCCAGCACTTTGGGAGGCCGAGACGGGCGGATCACGAGGTCAGGAGATCGAGACCATCCTGGCTAACAAGGTGAAACCCCGTCTCTACTAAAAAATACAAAAAACTAGCCGGGCGAGGTGGCGGGCGCCTGTAGTCCCAGCTACTCGGGAGGCTGAGGCAGGAGAATGGCGGGAACCCGGGAGGCGGAGCTTGCAGTGAGCTGAGATCCGGCCACTGCACTCCAGCCTGGGCGACAGAGCGAGACTCCGTCTCAAAAAAATAAATAAATAAATAAATAAATAAATAATCCCATCAAAAAATGGACTAAGTACATGAATAGACAATTCTCAAAAGGAGATACACAAATGGCCAACAAACATATGAAAAAATGCTCAACGTCACTAATGATCAGGTAAATGCAAATCAAAACCACAATGCAATAGCACCTTACTCCCGCAAGAATGGCCATAATCAAAAAATCAAAGAATAATAGATGTTGGTGTGGATACAGTGAAAAAGGAACATTTCTACACAGTTGGTGGGAATGTAAACTAGTACAACCACTATGGAAAACAGTGTGAAGATTCCTTAAAGAATTAACAGTAGAAATTCCACTTGATCCAGCAATCCCACTCTTGGGTATCCACCCAGAGGAAAAGAGATCATTATACAAAAAAGATACCTGCACACGCATGTTTATAGCAGCACAATTCACAATTGCAAAAATACGGAACCAACCCAACCCAAACGCCCATCAATCAACAAATGGATAAAAAAATTGTGGCGTGAGTATACGACAGAATACTACTCAGCCATAAAAAGGAACAAATGACTTTTGCAGCAACCTGGATGGAACTAAAGATTATTACTCCAAGTGAAGTAACTCAGGAATGGAAAACCAAACATTGTATGTTCTCACTCATAAGTAGGAGTTAAGCTATGAGGATGCAAAGGCATAAGAATGATACAATGAACTTTGGGGACCTGGGGGAAAGGGTGGGAGGGGGTGAGGGAAAAAAGACTGCAAATTGGGTTCAGTGTATACTGCTTGGGTGATGGGTGCACCAAAATCTCACAAATCACCATTACAGAACTTACTCACGTAGCCAAATACCACCTGTTCCACAAAAACCTATGGAAATAAAAAACTTTTTAAAGAAGTTTCCTCCAGAGTCATCTGCCTAATTAACAATAATTTTTGTCTTCGAAGGCTCTCTTTGATTTTATAAAGTGACATGATTTCTTGCTTTGTTAGGAATACACACTGCTCTAGTCCTTCAATAGGCCCATCACAGCGTTTTGACTGCAACCTGTCACATGAGGTCAGGTATGGAATTTTCCACTTGTGGTGTTATGTCAGCCCTTAAAATGTTTCAGATTTTGGAGCATTTCAGATTTCAGATTTTCAGATTAGGGATGCTCAACTTGTAATGCGTTTGTTGACACACAAACTAAAACATCAAAAAGAAAAGTCAGGGTGATCTATTGTTGATGTTAACTGACTGCATGCATCCCTGGTGAATATTTTCAATGGAAACTGCTTTAGAGATGGCAGAAAGATGAAATTCTTTCCATCAGTCCTACAAATACATAGTCCTATAAATTCAATTTTGTATTCAAATAATAATTGTCAACCCTCCACTTTAGATATCCTACTTTTTTTTTTTTTTTTTTTTTTTTTTGAGACAGGGTGTCACTCTGTCACCCAGGCTGGAGTGCAATGGCTCATTGCAGCCTTGACTTCCTGAGCTCAGATGATTCTCCCACCTCAGCCTCCCTACTAGCTGGTATTACAGGTACACGCCACCACACTGGGCTAGTTGTTTGTAGAGACAGGGTTTTGCCATGTTGCCCAGGCTGGTCTTGAACTCCTGGGCTGAAGTGATCCACCCACCTTGGCCCCTCAAAGTGCTGGAATTACAGGCATGAGGCACTGTTCCTGGCCCCTGGTTTTAAATAGTACAATGCCCTATAACAAGTAATGGGAATCTAAGGAAATGATAGGCTCCAGAAGGTCTTTTTTTTTTTTTTTTAGAACCATGAAAGTGCTAAAGTGTGTGTGTGTTGAGAGATGTTGCCATGTTGCCCAGGCTAGTCTCAAACTCCTGATCTTAAGCAATCCTCCCACCTTGGCCTCCCAAGGTGTTGAGATTATAGGCATAAGCCACTGCACCTGACCCTAATTTTCTCTTTATAAAATGCTCCATAAAATTTGAATACAAAAACACTACCATCCATATACTTACATATTTATTTTCAGTAAGGTCAAACACCAATGATGTAGTTTTTCGCACCAGAGATTCTTTATATAATAGAATTCAATGGACTTAAATATCATGACTACAGTCTTCAACAAAAGAACAAAACTTAGACGTTTCTGGGAATCCTTTGTGTGTGAACAAGACCCAAAACCCATGTACAAACTAATGGCAGTGACCAGAATCCTCCTGTCAACTTTTAAAACTATCTATTTCATTATGAAGTGTGAATGACTGAGGCTTAGCCAACAATAGCTTCCACTTTGCCTCTAGATTGTCTTTGGAGTCTAAAGGCCTTACTACCAGATGGGGTGTTAGTGTGAGTGGATGGAATTATTTAACTAATTTCTTTAAAGAGTTCATTTAAGTTCATTGTGGTCTTTTGCTTTTCTTAAACTAAAATAAAAAAAAAAATTTTTTTAGCTGCTAGACAATGTGAGATATTGTGGTTTTTGAACTACAGAAAAATTGTGGCCAGGGGTGGTGGCTCACGCCTGTAATCCCAGCACTTTGGGAGGCCGAGGCAGGCAGATCACGAGGTCAGGAGATCGAGACCATCCTGTCTAACATGGTGAAACCCTGTCTCTACTAAAAATACAAAAAATTAGCCGGGTGTGGTGGCAGGCGCCTGTAGTCCTAGCTCCTTGGGAGGCTGAGGCAGGAGAATGGCGTGAACCCGGGAGGTGGAGGTTGCAGTGAGCCGAGATCGCGCCACTGCACTCCAGCCTGAGCGAACAGAGCGAGACTCCATCTCAAAAAAAAAAAAGAAAAAGAAAAATTGTATGAATGAATTGGCGCAGTCTGTAGCATCTTTCTCTGACTTCTCCTTTGTGATAATAGCACACATTTGTCAACTATAAAATTAGATAGGGCTTGCTGTCAAAAATTTTTTAATCTATGTATGACTTGTCCCTTGATACAAGAAAGAAAAAAAATTAAAAATCATTTAATCAATTCCTTAATGTTGAAAATATTTCTTCTTTTTGATATCAGAAATGATTATAGCTGAAGCTAATGGTTGTTGAAATGATCTTAGAATCAAAATTGTCTTCCACAAGCCACCATACAATACTTGATTTATCTACAACCTAATCCATAGAAGACAAACTTTAGCACTGTGGCCCAGGAATAAGGGACACAGGCCTAGTGCTGCCAGAAACCAACGAGGGAAAGGCTGAGCTCTGCACAAGCATCTGCTGGTGGGGCCCACAGCCCAGGTGTATGTGCAGGGCATGCAGAGGGGACAAGTGCCTGTTTTCTCCACTCACCATGGCCTACCCACTGGCAGTCACACAGGCCTGCCTCAGCATCTGAGACCATGGTGTGGCCACTGCGTCCACCACCTTGGGAAGCCACCCTGGGAAGCTGACCTCCCCGTCTACCTCAGAATCCATCTTTGCTGTGAAAGAGAGGCCCAGCTTTTTCTGAAGTTTATTTAATATGGCACTAATACATCCATGTTAGCCTTTGTATCATTACTGTTTGGATGCCATATCTTTTTGCATACAATTGCTTTCAATCTATCTGTGTATTTTTAAAGTATATCTCTTGGTATTTTTAAAATTTGTTCTGATAATCTCTAATTTTTAATTGGAATGTTTAGTTCATTAACATTTAATATTTAGGTCCATGATTTTATTATTTGTTTTCTTTTTGTCCCTTCTTTTACTTTTTGCCTACCTTTTTTTGGATTATTTGAATACATTTTAAAATTCCTTTTTAATTTAATCTATCAGCCTTTATTTTAGTTGCTGTTCTGTGATTACAATATACATCCTTAGCTTTTCATGCTCTACTTAGAATATAATATCACTTCAAAAAAATGTAGAAATACTGCATTCGTATAGAACCATCTAAACATCCCCCTTTCTGCTACTGGTGTCACGTGTATCATACCTACATACACCATAAACTCTATAAGACAACACTATAATTTTATGTAAAACAATCAATTATATTTTAAAGAAACTAAGAGAAAAAATTAGTGCTTATATTTACCCCAATATTCACCATTTTCATTTCTGATGTATTTCACTTCTTCATCATTGAAGTACCCATCCATCATTTTCCTTCTACCTGAAGAACAAGTTTTGGAATCTCTTGTAGTACAGGTTTGTTGGTGATAAGTTCTCTTAGGTACTTTTCTTTTCTTTTTCTTTTTTTTTTTTTTTTTTTTGAGATAGAGTTTCACTCTTTTTGCCCAGGCTGGAGTGCAATGGCACAATCTTGGCTCACTGCAACCTCCGCCTCCCAGGTTCAAGCGATTCTCCTGCCTCAGCCCCTCAAATAGCTGGGATTACAGGTATGCACCAAGATACCCAGCTAATTTTGTATTTTTGGTAGAGACAGGGTTTCACCATGTTGGCCAGTCTGGTCTCGAACTCCTGACCTCAGGTGATCCACCTGCCTCGGCCTCCCAAAGTGCTGAGATTACAGGCATGAGCCTCTGTGCCCAGGAGAGGTATTTTTCTTTTTAATTTTAGAATGTCTTTATTTTGCCTTCATTCTTTTATTTATTTACTTAGTTATTTGAGAGACAGAGTCTCATTCTATTGCCCAGGCTAGAGTGCTGTGGCACAATTACAGCTCACTGCAGCCTCAAACTTGTGGGCTCAAGTGATCCCCCAACCTCAGCCTCCTGAGAAGCTCCCACTACAGGCATGTGCCACCACACCAGCTAATTTTTTTAAAATTTCTTGTAGAGATGGGGTTTCACTATGTTGCTCTAGATGGGCTAGGCAGGTCTTAAACTCCTAGCCCCAAGCAATCCCCCTGCCTCAGCCTCCCAAAGCACTGGGATTACAGGTGTGAGCTATTGTCTTCATTCTCACAGGAAGTTCTAGAATAAGATTACTAAATTGATGGTTTCTTCCTCTCAACAATTTAAAGATGTTCCACTGTCTCTGACCTCCAAAGTTTCTAACGGAAGTCATCAGTTCCCAATCATTGTTCCTCCATGCCGAGACCAGCTTGGCTGTGGAGACCCTAACCCAGCGGCGCTAGAGAAATTAAACACACACACACAGAAATATAGTGTGTGGAGTGGGAAATCAGGGGTCTCACACCCTTCAGAGCTGAGAGCCTCGAACAGAGATATACCCACATATTTACTGACAGCAAGACAGTGATAAGCATTGTTTCTATAGATTATAGATTAACTGAAAGTATTCCTTAGGGAAATAAAGGGATGGGCTGAAATAAAGAGATGGGTCTGGCTAGTAACTTGAAGCAGGAACAGGTCCTCAAGGCACAGATCGCTCATGCTATTGTTTGTGGTTTAAGAACGCCTTAAGCGGTTTTCCGCCCTGGGTGGGCCAGGTGTTCCTTGCCCTCATTCCAGTACACCCATGACCTTCAGTGTGGGCGTCATGGCCACCACGAACGTGCCACAGTGCTGCAGAGATTTTGTTTATGGCCAGTTTTGGGCCACTTTATGGCCAGATTTTGGGGGCCTGTTCCCAACACCTCCATATTTAATGTGTCATGTTTTCTCTGGTTGCTTTCTAGATTTGCTCTTTACCTTAGGTTTTTAGCAGTTTTACTACACGGTACCTAATTTATTCTGCTTTAAGTTCACTAAGTTTCTGGAATCTATAAATTTATGTGTTCCAGATTTGGAAATTTTTCAGTCATTGTTTTTTCAAAAGTGTTTCTGCCTCATTCTCTCCCTCTTTGTCTTCTGGGATTCTAACTGGAAATACGTTATAAGCTTGTACAGTTCCTCACATTCCTAAGGCTCTGTTTATTTTCTTCTAATCATTTTCTTTCTATTCTTTACATTGGATAATTGTAAGTTATTTGAACCTTTCCTCTGTTATCTCCATTCTGCTATTAAGCCCATCAAGTGAATTTTTATATATTATATTTTATAGTTCTAGAATGTACATTTTTTATGATTTCAGTTGTCTGCTGAGATTTCTTATCTTTTCACTCATTCTGAACATATTTTCTTTACCTCACCCTTTCCTAGCAATTGCTTCCCCAGCTGCTTTAAAGTAGTTATCTCCTAATCCAGTTCACATTGGGGTTAGTCTCTGTTAACTGCTTTTTGTCTTCAGAATGGGACACATTTTCCTCATTTTCAATTTTGGATTGTATCCTGGACCTTGTAAATGTTATACTGTGAATTTCATTTTCTTCACTGAAGACTGTTGACATTTTTGCTTTAGTAGGAAATTACCTTGCTTGGATTCAAACTACAAATTCTTCTCTTGGGCAGCAACTCAAATCTCAGTTCTGGACCTACCCCTAGTTGGGAAGCTGTTAGTCTGCCCTGCACATGCATGGTTCAGAAGTCAGTCAGAGATTTGGGCAGGGGTTACACACAGAACCTCGGGCTATACCAATCTAGTTCTCTCTGGGATCCATTTCTCATTTCCAGCAGCAGTTTCTTACTGCAAACTCTATCATCTGGTTTTTCAGGCCAGAAAGACTAGATTTTCTATGAGAATAGCAGGTATCAATGCAGCACTGATTTCACCCTGCCCTGAGGCTGGTATTAAAAAACAGGAAACTCTCCTGGACATTCTTCCAAGTGTTGTCTTTCCTCAAGGATCTGCCAGCCTCTTTTTTTTTTTTTTTTTTTTTACTCTCCAGGACCTTCACATAGTTGTGTAGAGTATTTTATCAGAATTTATCATTGTTACCTGCAGAAAGATCATTTGGCTATCACCTTACATACACTGAAGAGGTTTTAGTTTTTAATAGGGAACTTAACCCATTTATATTCCCTGTCAGTGAAATACCTGATCTTGTTTCACACTTTTTGTTCATACTTTTTTGCTGTTTTCTAGCTTTTGCTCTAAGAAATATTTTTTCTTTGATCTTTCATCTTTTCTACTCTTGTAGAAAAGATTTTCAAGTAATCTGAAAAGCAGAAGGCATATTTTAAATTCTAAAATACTTGACTGTATCTGTCCCCAATTACCAGTGTTACAACTGACGACACTGCCCTTCAAGACTGTAAACCCTCCCTGCAAAGGGAACAAAATTATCATTTATAACCAAAGGACTTATTTCCTTTCTTCATCATTCTATTATTCTACTTCTGTATTCTGGCAGAGCTTCTTATGTTAGTTTTCCTACATCACT
The DNA here is from genome assembly GCF_003255815.1 of Theropithecus gelada. NCBI lineage: Eukaryota > Metazoa > Chordata > Mammalia > Primates > Cercopithecidae > Theropithecus > Theropithecus gelada. The sequence goes on along the minus strand of NC_037671.1, from coordinate 133,034,413 downwards.
GATTTTATTTTCTTCAATTTTAAGTCTACAGCTTAGTACTTCTACTGCAAATTTTAATTTATTTAATTTTAATTAATTTAATCTCTTTTATCTCATTTTGCTTTCTTTTATCACAGCTGATCTCAGTAAATCAGTTTTCAGCTCAATCTGTTGTCTTTTCTCAACTTGGATCATCTGTATTGAAGAGTCTATGTTTTCCTGATTTTTGAATAATATAAAAAAAAAAATTCCTAAAACATACTTCTCTTTGCTCTAGTAGATCATCTGTAAAAGGATGTTATTCTTTCACCTTTTTAATTTTATTTTATGTATGTATTTATTTATTTACTGAGACAGACTCTCACTCTGTTGCCCAGGCTGGAGTGTAGTGGCCTGATCTCGGTTCACTGCAACCTCCGCCTCCTGGGTTCAAACAATTCTCATGCTTCAGTTTCCTGAGTAGCTGGAATTACAGGTGTCCACCACAGTTTTTTTTGTATTTTTAGTAGAGACAGGGTTTTATCATGTGGGCCAAGCTGGTCTCCAACTCCTGGCCTCAAGTGATCCGCCCGCCTTGCCTCCCAAAGTGATGGAATTACAGGCATAAGCCATGGCACTCAGCTTCTTTCACCTTTTAAGAATTAGATTTATTGCTGCAGTATCTTTTGTCATTCTCATATTAGGGTATTTTCTTAAGCAAGTGTATATAATCTTGAACAAGGTCTAATTTTGGTGCAACTCTGCAATCAAGATACGTGGCTTTTACCTAGTTTCCTTCACTTCCCACCTAGTTGTTGTCATAATCTGTCTGTACTTTAGTTCAATTTTAAAAAGTAATCAGTGTCATCCTGGATGTGTTCATAACTGTGGCAGAAATGCCTCCATAGTTTCCCTGCTAAGCATAATTCAGACTTTTTAACTAAGATACATATATTTGGTATTCATATTAAGAAACTATTCATCTACTTATATTTTATGAAGTTATTCTATGAAGAAAGGATGTTGAATTTTGCCAGATGCTTTGTCAGCCTTTAAGGTGATGACCATTGTATTTTTCCCCCTAGAAGCATTAAAATAATAAATTAAAATTAATATGTGTGTGTATGTGCATACCTATAACTATTAGCCAACTTTCTAGTGATATTCAGTCTTTTATTTAGTATGAATATGCTGGTCTGAGTAGGAATCACATAATGTGTTGCCTGATAATCTAAGAAAAATAGTATTATTTTTAACATTTGAATGCTATCTAATGCATTTTCATTATAATAAACAGTGAATAGCTGGGCGCGGTGGCTCACACCTGTAATCCCAGCACTTTAGGAAGCCGAGGCGGGTGGATCACCTGAGGTCGGGAGTTCAAGACCAGCCTGACCAACATGGGGAAACCCCATCTCTACTAAAAATATAAAATTAGTCAGGCATGGTGGCACATGCCTGTAATCCCAGGTACTCAGGAGGCTGAGGCAGGAGAATCGCTTAAACCCCAAAGGCAGAGGTTGCAGTGAGCCGAGATTGTGCCATTGCACTCCAGCGTAGACAGCAAGAGCAAAGCTCCATCACAAAAAAAAAAAGAATAAAACCCAGAAACTCCAAAGTTCACTGCTCTGATGGTTCTAGGGTCAGTCAGTCTGGGACATTTTTTAGCACCTTGTGTCAATCTGCCAAAGAAGCAGAGTCATTTCAATTTATGTAGTCTATTTCCCCATAAAAATGTATTTCTATTTTTGATTGAGTAAATGTCTCAAGTTGAACTACTAATTTAATTTCAAATTTTTAACTAATTGAACCTACAAATCTATTATTAATTTGTTGTCAGAGTCTTCATCCACTTAAAACAGTCTTATTATATTTCCCTATTGGAATGTCATGAAATTAACAACATTTTACTGCAGTACCTAAAATGTGAGAGTCACGTATGTGAAATTTTAAATCATGGATTTTTGTTTCTAGCTATTCTGATGACTTGACACTATATATATATGGGGGTGTGTGTGTGTGTGTATATATATGTGTGTGTGTGTGTGTGTGTGTGTATATATATATATTTTTTTTTTTTTCCCCCAGAGACAAAGTCTTCCTATGTTAATCCAGGCTACAGTCAGTGGCTATTCACAGACATGATTGTAGCTCATGTAGCCTTAAACTCCTGGACTCAAGCGATTCTCCTGCCTCAGCCTCCCAAGTAGCTAGGATGACAGACATGTGCAAACGCACCCAGCCCCGACACTAGAATCTTTGAAAAGTAAAAATCATAATCCAAGTCTCTTCTGATTAAAAAAAAAAGAAAGAAAGAAAAGTAAAAATGTATTTACTTGTATGTAGACATTAAAATATTTACCTAAATGACAAAATTGCTAAATGAATAATTTACTTGAAGCTTTATAAAAATAAGAAATTAAACACAAACTCTCTCTGCGTATATTTTATCTGAAACTTTTCAAATAATTTCCTATTCCTATGGATCTGATCCAAGATCCTCTTTATTTCAGGTTCAAGAGCCTTAACCAGATTGTCCCATGAAATATAAAATGAGTGTTTTCGGTTGGTTTTTTCCCAAGATGGTGGATTAGCGGCTTTCAGCATGCCTCAAACACTTGGAAATAGCAAGATAGTACATAAAGATCAACTCTGTGAGTTTTAATTCAAGGAGGAAAATGGAAATCTACTGGAATCATAAAGGACATCCCAGAACCCAGGGAGGAGAATGTCAGAAAACAGCCCCCATGATAGCATCCAGCTGACAAAGGTGAATGAGTCCCCAGTACATGAGAAAGGATGAAGTCTCCCTCTGTGACTCACCTTGCCACTGGGAATCCAAGCAACCCAGGCCAAGGGAGAGCATTTTGCTTCTCCCAAGCCCTGTAGTTAACTTGAGGAGAGGATTGGAGACACTGTGAAGGAAAGACACTGGGAAAAGCTGCAGGCATTTTCCCAGATCTGAGACTGAGAGCAGGACACCATTTTTAATCTGGGCCATTCTTGGGTGACCTGCAGCATGGCTGTACGGGCATTTTAGTCTCAGGCCAGGGATTGGAACACCTGCTCCAGAGTTGGATAGGCGGCCTCCATATCCAGAACTGTGGAAAGTGCTTCAGCAGTAGGTGCTGGAATTGTGCTCTCCCCTGTCACAAGTCTGGCATGGAAGAGAGCTGCTACAGCTGCAGTTTCTCCTGGGTGGTGAGACTTGAAGCCAGGGCCAGCACAGAAACCTGCAACTGATCTGCGTGTGCCATCACTGGGTGCCCCGCCCTGCCTCCCTGAGATCATGGTGCAGCGGGGCCCTCTCTCTTCCAACCCCAGGCAGAAATCCAGGCATTTGGAATATGTACTTGCCTGAACCAGTAGCCTGAGCCACCCCACCGTTCCTGGACATAGACTGTGATGCTGTGAGGCTCTCTCTGCTCCACACCTAGGCAGATCTCCAGGATTTGGAATACCTGTTTGCCAGGTTCAGCAGCCTAAGCTGCCCCAGCCTTCCTGTACAGAGATCCTGGTGCAGGGGGACCCTCTCTGTTACATGCCCAGGAAGATCTCCAGGCATTCAGAGCACTGCATGCTTGGTCCAGCAGCCTAAGTTGCCCCAGCCCTCCTGTGTAGAGCTCTTGGTGCATGGGGGCCCTCTCTGCTCCATGCCCAGGCATATCTCCAGGCATTTGGAGCATTACTCACTTGGATCGGCAGCTTGACCTGCTCCACTCTTCCTTTGCAGAGAGTCTGGTGCAGAGAGTCCCCCTCTGCCTCACAACCAGACAGATATCCAGGCAATCAGAGCACCCTCTCTTCTGGTTCAGCAGCCTAAGCTGCCCCATGCTTCCTGGGCATAGATCATAGTGCAGCAAGACCCTCTCTGGTCCATGTCCAGGCAGCTCGCCAGGCAACTGGAGCAACCACTCTCCTGGATTAGGAGCTTAGGCCATCCTCTCACCCTCATGCAGAGAACTTGGAGCTGAGCAGGTTTCCCAGCTACACACCTAGGAAAACCTTTGGGTACCTCATGGTCACCCACTGGATTTTCCCTTGGCACTAGTGCTTGTGTCTACCATCAGGGGACCTGCAGGCAGATTCGCCAGGTCTGCCTCTGCCCTTCATGTCTCCCATTGCCACCCTCCCAACCCCTGTCACGACCAGGGCTGAACAAGGAGTGCAGACCACTGTGCGTTCTACAAATCAGCTAATCGCCTGGAGCAACAGAGAGCTTCTGCCAGTAAACAAGGATCAAGTATATACCCAAACACACTGGTTGTAGCTGGCTCTCACCTGTAAGTGCCATCTACAGGCTTGTAAGACAAACTTCACAGCCCAATGTAAAACATGCTGAAAATATGTAACAAACCTGCACGTTGCGCACATGTACCCTAGAACTTAAAGCATAATAAAAAAGATTTTTTAAAAAAATGCTGAAAGAAGTACATAGGGTAGCTGGTCGCAGTGGCTCATGCCTGTAATTCCAGCAACTTTGGGGGCTTGGGAGGCTAAGGTGGACAGATCACTTGAGGTCAGGAGTTCGAGACCAGTCTGGCAAACAAGGTGAAACCCTGTCTCTACTAAAAATACAAAACTTAGCCAGGCATGGTAGTGGGTGCCTGCAATCCCAGCTACTCAGGAGGCTGAGGCAAGAGAATTGCTTGGACCTGGGAGGAGGAGGTGGTAGTGAGCCAAGATTGGGCCACTGCACTCCGCAATCCAGCCTGGGTGACTAAGTGAGACTCTATCTCCAAAAAAAAAAGAAGAAGAAGGAGAAGGAGAAGAGCAGTAGCAGCAGCATAGGGCTGTTCAAGCAAAGCCAAAAGATCTTACCAAGCATTCTCTACAGTCACATCCCCTAGGCAAGCAGGGAAAAGGGAAAGGAAAGAAAAATTAATAATAATAATAACAATAACAACAACATTATAGGGAAAGAAAGAAAAAGAAAAAAAATCCTACCTGCATGAAAATAATTACAAAAATCAGAAGTGCCAATGTCTCTAGATGAGAAGGAACCAGCACAAGAATTCTGGCACCATGAAAAAGCTGAAGGTAGTGACACCACCAAAAAATTTCTCTAGATCTCCAGCAATGGTCCCTAACCAAAATAGAAACTCAGAAATAACAGATAAGGAACTCAAAGCATAGGCCAGGTGTGGTGTGAACCTGTAGTCCCAGCACTTCAGGAGGCCAAGGCGGCCAGATCACCTGAGGTCAGGAGTTCGAGATCAGCCTGGCCAATATGGTGAAAGCCCATCTCTACTAAAAATACAAAAATTAGCTGGGCGTGGTGGCATGTGCCTGTAATCCCAGCTACTGGGAAGCTGAGGCAGGAGAATCACTTGAACGTGGGAGATGGAGGTTGTAGTAAGCCGAGATTACATGACTGCATTCCAGCCTGGGCATCAGAGTGAGACTCTGTATCAAAAAAAAAAAAAAAACTTCAAAGCACGCTTGCAAGGAAGCTCACAGAGATCCAAGACAAAGTTAAAAATCGAGAAAAACTTCTAAAGCAATCCAGGAAATGAAGAGATAAACACCTTAAAAAGAAATCAATCAGAGCCTCTAGAATTAAAAAACTCGCTTAAGGAATTTCAAAATAAAATTGAAAGCTTTATAAATGGACTGGACCAAGCAGAAGAAAGAATTTCAGGACTTCAAGACTGGTCTTTTGAATGAACCCAATCTGACCAAAAAAAAAAAGAATTTTTAAAAATAAGTAAAATAAGCAAATTATTTGAGAAATGTGGGATTATGTAAAGCAACCAAACCTTCAAATTATTAACATTCCTGAGAGAGAAGGAGAAAAAGCAAACCACTTGGAAAATACACTTGAGGCAATAATTCAAGAAAACTTCCCTAGTCCTTAGAACATGGATAAATAAATTTGTGAAAAATGTCAAAAAAAAAAAAAAAGGAAACTTTCCTTATCTTGCCAGGGAGGTAGACATCCAGATACAAGAAATCCAGAGAACACCTGCAAGATACTATATTCAAAATGAACATCACCAAGACATATATAGTCACCATACTGTCCAAGGTCAATGCTAAAGAAAAAATCTTAAAGGCAGCTAGAGAAAAAGGGCAGATCATGTACAAAAGGAACCCCATCAGGCTAACAGCAGACTTGCCAGCCGGAACCTTGCAAACCAGGAGAGACTGGCAGCCGATTATCAGCATTCTTAAAGAAAAGAAACTCCAACCAAGAATTTCATATCCTGCCAAACTAAGTTTCATAGCAAAGAAGAAATAAAATCGTTTCCAGACAAGCAAGTGCCAAAGGAATGTGTTACTACTAGAGCAGCCTTACAACAGATCCTTAAGGGAGTCCTAAATATGGAAACAAAAGAATGATACCTGCTACCACAAAAACACACTTAAGTACATAGTCCACAGACCCTATAAAGAAAAAAAACAATAGAAACTACAAAGCAAACAGCTAACAATTTCACAATAGGATCATAACTTCACATATTAATATTAACCTTGAATGTAAATGGTCTAAATGCCCCACTTACAAGGCAAAGAGTGGCAAGTTGGATAAAGAAACAAGACCCATCCATCTGTTGTCTTCAAAAGACCCATCTCACATGTAATAACACCCATAGGCTCCAAGTAAAGGGGTGGAGAAAGATCTACCATGCAAAAAGAAAACAAAAAAAAAGGCAGAAAAAAAAATCTTATTATCAGATTAAATAGACTTTAAACCAACAATGTTTTACAAAGAAGAGTATTACATAATGATAAAGGGTTATATTCAATAAAACTTAACTATCCTAAATATATATGTATCCAACATTGGAGCATCCAGATTCATAAAACAAGTACTTATACACTTACAAAAAGACTTAGATAACCACACAATAATAGTAGGGGACTTCAATGCCCCACTGACAGGATTAGATCATCAAGGCAGAAAATTAACAAAGAAATTCTGGACTTAACAGTTGACCAATTGGACTAATAGATATGTACAGAACACTCTATATATCAACCACAGAATATACAGTCTTCTCATCTGCACACAGAACATACTCCAAGATTAACCACATGCTCAATCATAAAGTAAGTCTTGATAAATTTTTTAAAAATCAAAATCATATCAACCGCACTCTTAGACCGCAGTAGAATAAAAATAGAAATCAATACCAAGAAGATCTCTCAAAACCACACAATTACATGGAAATTAAACAACTTGCTCCTGAATGACTTTGGGGTAAACAATAAAATCAAGGCTGAAATCAAAAGATTCTTTGAAATAAATAAAAACAAAGACACAATATCCCAAAATCTCTGGGATATAGCAAAAGCAGTGTTAAGAAAGAAGGTTACAGCACTAAATGCCTACCTCAAAAAGAAAGATTTCAAATCAACAATCTAACATCACACCTAGAAGAACTAGACAAAACAAGAACAAACTAACCCCAAGCTAGCAGAAGAAAAGAAATAAAATCAGAGCACAACTGAACAAAATTGAGACTCAAAAATCCACACAAAAAATCAGCGAAACCAAAAGTTGGTTCTTTGAAAGGATAAACAAGATCTATAGACTGCCAGCTAGATTAAAAAAGAAAAAGAGAGAGAAAATCCAAATAAGCACAATCAGAAATGACAAAGGTGACATTCCAACCAATCCCATAGAAAAACAAAAGATCCGGCCGGGCGCGGTGGCTCAAGCCTGTAATCCCAGCACTTTGGGAGGCCGAGACGGGCGGATCACGAGGTCAGGAGATCAAGACCATCCGGGCTAACACGGTGAAACCCCGTCTCTACTAAAAATACAAAAAATTAGCCGGGCGTGGTGGCGGGCGCCTGTAGTCCCAGCTACTTGGGAGGCTGAGACAGGAGAATGGCGTAAACCCGGGAGGCGGAGCTTGCAGTGAGCTGAGATCCGGCCACTGTACTCCAGCCTGGGTGACAGAGCGAGACTCCGTCTCAAAAAAAAAAAAAAAAAAAAAAAAAAAAAAAAAAAAAAAAGAAAAACAAAAGATCCTCAGAGACTAATACGAACACCTCTACACACACAAACTAGAAAATCTAGAGGAAATGGATTAATTCCTGGAAACATACAGTCTCCCAAGATTGAATCAGAAAGAATTGAAACACCAAACAGACCAATATCGAGTTCCAAAATTGAATCAATAATTTAAAAACTACTAATCCAAAAAAGCACTAGACCAGAGATGGATTCACAGCCAAATTCTACCAGACATACAAAGAAGAGCCAGTACCAATTCTACTGAAACTATTTCAAAAAACTGAGGAGAGACTCCTCCTTAACTCATTCTACAAAGCCAGTATCACCCTAGTACCAAAACCTGGCAAAGACACAATGAAAAGGCTGATATCCGATGGACATAGATACCAAAATCCTCAAAAAAATACTAGAAAACTGAATTCAACAACACACCAAAAAGTTAATTCACCATAGTCAAATAAGCCTCGGTCCTGGGATGCAAGGTTGGTTCAACACACACAAATCAATAAATGTGATTCACCACATAAACAGAATTAAAAACAAAAACCATAGAATAATCTCAATAGATGCAGAAAAAGCTTTCAATAAAATCCAACATCCTTTCATGATAAAAACCCTCAAGAAACTAGACATTGCAGGAACACACCTAAAAAATAATAAGAGCCATCTACGACAAACCCATAGCCAACATCATACTAAATGGGCAAAAACTGGAAGCATTCCCTTTGAGAACTGGAATAAGAAAGGATGCCCACTCTCACCACTCCTATTCATACACTGGAAGTGCTAGCCAGAGCAATCAGGCAAGAGGAAGAAATAAAAGCAATCTAAATTGGAAAATGAGAAATCAAACTAGCTTTCTTCAAAGACAGTATGATTCTATACCTTGAAAACTCTAAAGATTCCATCAAAAGTCTCGTGGAACTGATAAACAACTTCAGGAAAGTTTCAGGATACCAAAATCAATATATAAAAATCAGTAGCATTTCTATACACCAATAACATTCAAACTGAGAGCCAAATTAAGAATGCAATCCCATTTGTAATAGCCATACACACAAAAAATGCCTACGAATACATCTAACCAAGGAGGTGAAGAAAATAAAGAAAATAACCAAATGTTAATTTTATAGTTATGTCATCACATATTTGAAATAAATGAAAAAAGTGAATTTATATAAAGTGAAATATATATATATACATAATATACATACATACACTAGAAATGTTATTTAAAATAAACTAAACAGGCTGGGCATGATGGCTCATGCTTATAATCCCAGCCTTTTGGGAGGCCTAGGAGGGAGAATTGCTTGAGCCCAGGAGTCTGAGACTAGCCTAGGCAACATAACGAGACCCTAACTCTACAAAAATAAAAATAAAAACTAGTTGGGCACAGTGGTACGTGCCTGTAGTCCTAGCAACTCAGGGGGCTGAGGCAGGAGGATGGTTTGAGCCCAGGCATTCAAGGTTACAGTGAGCTATAATCACACCCTGCACTCCAGCCTGGGTCAGAGCAAGACCCTGTCTCTAAAAATAAATAAAGTAATTAATTGATTAATTAAATTTAATAAACATTTTGAGACTGCCAGAAAGGAAAATCCCTAGAGACCAAAAAACAAAGAGAAAGCTAAAAACTAAAGTAGTAATCATGCCAGGCACAGGGACTCAAGCCTATAATCCCAACATTTTGGGAGGCTAAGGCAGGAGAATAGTTTGAGCACAGAAGTCTGAGACCAGCCTGGGCAACAGAGGGAGATCCACAAAAAATTTAAAACTTTGCTGAGCCTGGTAGTCCAAGCTACTCACAAGGCTGAGGCAGAAGGATCACTTGGGCTCAGGAGGTCGAGGATGCAGTGAGCAGTACCACTTGCCACCGTGCCCAACTAATTTTAAATTTTTTGTACAGATAGGCTCTCATTATGTTGCTCAGGCTAGTCTCAAACTCCTGCGCTCAAGCAATTTTCCTGCCTAGGCCTCCCAAAAGGCTGGGATTATAAGCATGAGCCATCACGTCCAGCCTGTTTAGTTTATTTTAAACAACATTTCTAGTGTCTTGTAGCGGTATTGCACCACGGCACTCCAGTCTGGGTGACAGAGCAAGACTGTCACAAAACAAAACAAAAATAAAACAATACAAAACAAAAAATAAAGTAGTAATCACAAGCAGACACTGATTTGGGGTTTTAACAGCTGCATGGTGTACAGAGGGTGAGGCCTTGGACCCAAACAAGGCATGAACTGGAAGTTAGAGCTAGAAAAAACAGTGAAGTGCAGGACAGCAGTCTTTGGTCCCTTATTCCCTCCACCCGCCTCAAGTATAACTTCCCCTTCTCTTCTACAAGACCTTCCGAGACACTCCACTCCAGAGTTATTTACTCTCTTAGGTTCCTAAACTTGGTGTTGCTTTACATGACCACCAATTATTTTCTATTAAAATTAATAATGAGTAAATATTCCTCACAATTTTATATTAAAATTAAAGTTAATTTGTCTATAAATTCACAATAAATTAAGTTATCATAAACAATAAATTATTAACTGATTAGGCTATGATTGTAGCCCCCATCACCAACAACCATCCATTCTTGCCCAGGAAATTGAAGCATTATAAGTAGAAATGGAGGGAATGAGATGAATGAAGCAGAAGGAATTAAACAGAGGGGCTAAAGGATTAATAGAGAAAAAAAAAATATGTGTGTTCTTCTCCATCAGGCATTATTTTCTAGACTCCTAACCGCTAGTTTTTTTGTCTCTGTTGAATGGCAGACACACCATTTACCCAGCTGTACAACTCAGAAAGTTAGAAAGTGTCCTTTCCTTTTTCCCCAGTATCTAACCTATATCCAAGTGCTGTCTACTTCACCTCCTAAATCTCTCTCAAATCTGTCCTTCTCTCCATATCCATTGCCATTACCTTGTACCTGGGTTTCTTAACTTAGGCACTACTGACATTTCTGGCTACATAATTCTTTGTTGCAGGGGTTACATTATAGGATACTTTGGCTATATTCCTGGCCTTTACCTACTAGATGCCAGTAGCAGCCCTCTCCCACCAGGTGAGAGAACCAAAAATGTCTCGGGTGTTACCAAATATTCCCTGGTGAGCAAAAGAGGCCCCTCGTTGAGAATCACTGCCTTATACCCTTATACCAAAGTATATTCATTTCTTGTCTAGTGTGCTACAACAGCTTCCTAATATGTCTCCCTGCATGCACCATATTACTATACCCCATCTAGTAACCTATTCTCCAAACTACAGCCAGAAGGGTATTTCCAACTCAGATCACGTCAGTCCCTGCTTAAGATAAGCTTCAATGGCTTAGCGTTTCTCTTAGAATAAAATCCAAAATCCTTATTATTGCTACAAGGTGTAGCTCTTACCTCTACAGATTAAACTTGTACTTTACTGCATCCTTCTCCCCCTCACTCTCCACTCTAGCCCCACTGGCTACCTCAAATGGGTCATTCCATCTCCAGCCACTCGGCTTTGCCTCAACCCTCTGCCAGCTCTTGTAGCAGTCTAAGAAGTTGCTTCTATTTTAAAAGATGGATGGATGGATGGATGGATAGATGGATAGATAGATAGATAGATAGATAGATAGATAGATAGATAGATAGACAGATCGATCGATCTGGGGCTGGGTGCGGTAGCTCACACTGTAATCCCAGCACTTTGGGAGGCCAAGGCAGGTGTATTACCTGAGGTCAGGAGTTCAAGACCAGCCTGGCCAACATGGTGAAACACTGTCTCTACTAAAAATACAAAAAATTAGCTGGACAAGGTGGCAGGTGCCTGTAATCCCAGCTACTTGGGAGACTGAGGCAGGAGAACCACTTGAACCCAGGAAGCAGAGGTTGCAGTGAACCGAGATCGCACCACTGCACCCCAGTCTGGGCAACAGAGCGAGGCTCTGTCTCAAAAAAAAAAAAAAAAGGTGAATGCATTTTGATGGCTGGAAAAGAGGACACTCTTCTTTTTTTTCTTCTCCCCCTCCCCACCTTTTTCTAATGTAGTACTTTGAGTTGCTGTTTTAATAAAAGGACATTCTTTCTCTGGGACAGGATAGACAGAGATCAGTGATGACCATAAGGCAAAAAGATCAAAAACAATGCGTAAAAAGAGTCACAAAACCTAAGTTCTAGTCTTTGTTCTGTCATTCACTATCCATGTGATTTGTTTTTAATTTACATATAATATGTAACTTTTTTTGGCCTACAGTTCTATGTTTTTAGCACATGTAACCACCACTATAATTAGGATGCAGCAGTTGCATCCTGAAGCTGCCCTTTTGTAGTCAAACACCTCCTCACCCCGGACCTTGGCAATCACTGCTCCATTCTTCGTCTTATAGTTTTACCTTTTCCTGATACGCTTAGTCTCTCTGAGTCTTTTTCTCCATGAATAAAATTATATACACACACATGCACACACACACATATACGTCATCTTCATTACATTAAAATATTAAGTTATTTATGATGATTGTCTGCTGTGGCTAAAAAACCTGGTCTACGACAAGCATCCCATTCCTTCCACAGTTTATATTTAGAAAAGGCTTTCTCTAAGTTTGTCCAGTTTTTGCAATTCCGCATCTTGAACTTTCAGTCTTCTCCAGAAGGGTGGCTCCAGCTCAGATTTCTGCAGGTTACCCCGATACACCGGTAGCTTTGTTCACTCCTACAAAGCTAGGAGCTGCAAAATATTCCTTTACCCCTCCTGGTGGCTGTCCTTTCTCAGTTAGTTAACCACACTGCCATAGTCTAAGCAGCCTAATTATCCTTTCAGCAGTCTTTGCTACAGGGCTTCCAAAATTGTTCTAGCTCTTTGCTATTTATGAGCATAGCTTGTCACTGAATGTCTAAAGGTAATATTGATGCCACTGTCAAATCAACATGTCAGCTGTCGTAGAGACAAGCTTCACTTCCACCTAGATAGAAGATCTAATATTAAAAAGCTCACTCCCTTGGCTCATAGGGTTGCTAACACTAGTTAATCACAAGAATGCTGTATATAACATTATATGGATTTTAATAAGTACATCTGCAAAATCACTCATAATTCTTTTGTAGTACAATGGATGAGATATAACTAGAATTGTTTGAATAACTGGATCCAAAAAGTGGTGATGAGTTAATTGACGTCTTCCTAAGACAAGGCCTCCAGTGGTATGCAACAAGTAACTTAATTTAGTCCTATCTGATTTATACATTTTAATTAAGGAATGGCTAAAGATATATAAATATGATTATCAAATGTATAAATGTCATAGTAGGGATAGCCAAAAAAAAATTATGTTAGAATCATACTTCAAAAATACTTCAAACATACTCCATTTGCAAAACAAAAATAAATAAAAACAAAAAACAAAAATAAAAAATACTTCAATAAAAATCAATAAAATGGAACAACATAGACTAATAAGTTGAAATGTGATATGAAGAAAAAGAAATTCACTACACAAACATAGAATGAGAGAGACCTAGTTTCACAGCAGGCTACATAGTAAGATCTTGGTCTGTTAGCAATTTTAAATTCAATATATGCCATCAATGTGGCACAGCTTACTTTAAAAAAAAAGTTCCCACTATGACATTACTCTTTTCAGACTCACTAATGAATTCCATGTTACTAATTGCAATGGTTAATTCTCAACCTCATTTCAGCTTGTAGCAGCATTTAACAGAAGTATTCATCAATCCTTTTGTTACTACTTTTCTTTTCCTCGCTTGACACTCTCCTGGTTCTCCTCCTACCTCACCAGCTGCTCTTTCCTGCCTCCTTTAAGACTGATGACTTCCAAATGTACATCTCCAGCCCAGACTTTTCCAATGAAGTCCAAACTCTCATATGCATCCCCCTTGTCACCACAGAAACCCCTACCTCCACCTCCCTACCCAAATCTGCTTTTTCTGTAGTCTTCCCCATCTCAGGAAACAGCAACTTCATCCTTCCAATTGCTCAGGCCAAAACCTTTGAGTTACTCTTGATCCCTCTCTCTTTTGTCATACCCTAGATCCATTCCATCAGTAAATCCTGCTGACTCTGCCTATACAGTATATCAGAACCTACCCTCTTCTCATCACTTTACTCCTCCATTACCTCCCCTTGGGATTGTTGCCGTAGTCTCCTAAATGGTCTCCTTACTTCTAACTCTGAAACCCCATACCCACACTCTATTCTCAATACTGCAGCCAGAGAGATCTTTTTAAAACATGCAATCATCCAGTGTTCATTCTAAGACTATTTACTGAGAACCATCTATGTGTAAGACACTGTTATAGGTGCTGAGAACACATTTGAGAACAGAAGAGATAAAAATCACTGCCCTCGTGAAGCTTTTGTATCCTGGAAGGGAACAGATAATAAACTATAAATATAATAAATAAGTAAATTATATGGTAGACCCATAGTGCTATGGGTAAAAAAGAGAGCAGGGTAAAGGGAAGTAGTACCAAGAAGAAAGGGATGTGTTGCAGGTTCAGGGAGACAAGTCTAGGCTTCACTGGCAATGTAACTTCCGAGCAAAGACAAAGGAGGTGAGGGCTTAGCCATGCAGGTATCTGGAGAAACAGCACTCCAGGCAGAAAGATGTTCCCATTAAATCTCTCAGGAAATATTTGTGGTTTCTTAGACCTTTAACTGAGCACATGATGGGCTGAAAGATGCAAGATTTTAAACTTGTTTTTAATCTAAATATTACTTGTATTTTAATTTGTAAGTACTTTCTTAATAAGCCACAAGTGCTTTTTTAGAAATGATAATTTAAGTGAAGTATTAGAAACTATTCATGCAAGGAAGTTTTCGTTCTTTTTCTAAAATTTAATTATGAGTTTTGTCTTTCATTTAGTTGAGTTTCTTTCATGGCCCATAAAAAGCAGTCCAAAAGGCCTGCATTTTTTTTATAAGCACATATGACATATCTAATATTTAGGGGAAAAAAACACAAAAAAACAGCAAGTGCACCAAACCTGGGAATCAACTGGATTTAGCTTGCTAAGAATATATAACTTTTCAAATACAAATACCAACTGATTTTTCAGATTAAGCCAGTTATAAAACTAGTAATAAGCAAAGTCATCAGATTTACTAACACAATAAATTTAGTACAAAATTATGGATTTTTAAAAGCTTGTTAGTTTCCACCTAATTGGATGAGACTAGCACAATGTTTGTTTTTACCTTCCGGTGGCCTGTTGGATGTTGCCACAACGACGACCCCGTTTTTGAACAGATTTTCAAAAAGCTGTTTCAGAATCATGGCATCAGCAATGTCAGTGACCTATTGACAACAACATATTTGTTTTATTTTAATTTCACTTCTGCTCTAACAAATTTGCTAATGGATCATCTTTTTTTTTAAGATGGAAGTAAATTCCAAGAGAAAAATTCTAATTATCATCATGAAGAAAAGAGTAGATAATTAAAATCATGAAACACTGTATAGCAGCCTTTTAAACTTGACTCTTCTTTTTTGCAAGCCTATCATTTCTACACAAATTACCAAATGGTTCTATGATAACTTCTTTTATAGAACTACAGGTGGAAAGCATAGATAATTGTCCTAAACATTTAGGAAGTCTAATTAATTAGAACTAACATGACCAACACCCTCCTCCACTTCCCACCCGTTTCCCAACCCCCCCCCAAAAAAGAGAGATGAAAAAAAATAATAATAATAAAATATATAGGCTGTTTGAGATTTCTAATACCTTTCTGGCAAAGGTCCCTGGAAAGGTGACTTTAAATGGTCATGGGACTTTAGAAATAAGGACAAGTAGCCAGTGAGACATAATCAGCTGCTGTTGAAAATAGAATGATATGACATAGATACTATTGTGCAATTGTTGCACAAAACAATTCAACAGATGGCCCATCACAAAAATAAGCAATTTCATTGTTCTTTTTAAGTGCCTTCTATTACTGTCCATGAATAATCAAAAGGCACTGCAGTCACTTCCAGCACAGCCAGCCTCTGCTAACCTTCACAAACACAAATATTCCTTCTACCAAAAAAAAAAACACAAAAAACAAAACCACCTTTCAAGAATGGCTAATATAGTCCCTTAAAAAAATAACTTGTGACAATACTAGAAATGCATAATACAAATAAAACTATACCATCCAAGTTAGGTTACAGAGAAATATAATTATTGGTCTTTTCTAAAACTGTTTTTTAAATTCACAATTATGAAGTAAGCTTAATGATATAACTTTTTCTAAAGGCTTTTAAAATTCACAAAGAAAGACAACAATTAAGGAGAGAAAGAAGTTGACTCCAAAAATAAATTTGTAACGAAGATTGACATCAATCATTGTAAGTACATAACAACATGGGCTTTAGATACTCCCAGTGTAAAAATGTCTTGATCTTTCTTTGATAGCACATTTCAAATAATCTCAGTACAACTTGCTTTACATATATCCACAAGATATAGTACATTGTTATTTTTAAACCCCATTAGAGGACATAAAAATTGGTGAATTCTTTCAATTAAATCAAAATCCTAAAAGTTACGACTGAATGGTTATAATGCAATTAACAATAACCTGGGTTGCACAAGTCTAAATCACTTTTCTTTTTACAGCTAATATCTTACTCAAAGTTTTAATTATTTCTTTCCCACCTGAAAACAAAACCATGAAATAGGGATGTATTTTTTTATTTTTTATTTTTTATTTATTTATTTTTGCTGTCTCAAGTTATAACTAAAAAACTGCTAAAGATTCCTTACATTAAAAAGACTTCGGGAACTTCAAAATGGTGATTAAATGAAAAGGAAAGTGGTGCTGATATTATTTAATTTAGAGTTTAGGATCACTGTCAAATTTGGCTTCCGCAAAAACACTGACAGAGAAAGTCCTTTTCAAATGCTTGAACACCAGTGGCATTTCTGATGAGAGGACAGAACGAGCTTGCACATTTTAATAGTAACTGCACTTTTAAATTACATTGCCAATACACTGACTTTTTAAAAGAACAATATCAATGAAAGGTTGCCCGATTTTAGAGAATAAAAATGGTCATTTGACTATATCATTAATGTCTTTGAAAAAAATGTAAAATAGCTTTTGTGCCCTAAGGTTTAGAAAACTGAAGGGACATTTAGCTTATGACACAATGCAAAGGTTTAAACTGAAAGTTGAAGAAAGCCAACAGTAAAGGCTTGTGGTTGAGTTATAATTTGCTGTTTTTATATTTCAGAACGTTTTTGCCCTATCAGAGCAAATTAGCTTGGAGAAGCTATGACTAATTAATAAAGCAGGAGTCACTTGGTGTAGCTGGGTGCCAGTGTATACTCTTTTGATCTTGTCCCCGCACTTGTTCAGCCTTGCCGGGGAACAGTAATTTTACAGTATAAGTGAACAGAAGACAATTGGCCACACATTCTTGGAGAGCTGGCTTTTTCAGTACCCAGCATTTCATTACCACCACGAACAAAAGAGAAGGCTACAGATTACCAATAAGGGTAGTCTGCTAATACAGAGAGTGGAGACATTTCATTAGCATTAAAGAGAAAAGATTTTTTTATAACCTAGAGTTGCTTTCCATTATGACTCACTTAAGTAAAAAAGGAAAAAAAAAATCTAATGGTGAATTTACATGTGTGAGTGCTTGAGTCTCAGTCATCCACTGATTGGTACGGTGCCATATAATGAGTGACAAACATAAGCATGCATTATCAGTAATTAGGATTAGCACAAAAATAAGCACCTAGTTTTTATTAGCAGTTTTTAATAGCTTTCTTCCTGCTTCATAAAAATAGTTAAAACTATTTTTTAAATGATATTGATAGCTTATAGAGGAGAATTTTGCATGATCTTCTGCTCATCAGAATTCTTTTTTTTTTTTTTTCTGGACTGCTATTAGTAAAACATCTATTCAGTGTCCCTCTCAGAAGAGATATGAAGAAATAACATTTTTAAAAATCAGTTTTCCTCACTAATCTGATGTCTTCAGAACATAAACAGTTTAACATGTAACATAAATATTCCAAGAGGACATAATGAAGATCCTAAGGAAAACTCTGAAGATAAGCTATTATTTATTTCACTAACCAAAACACATTTAAAAAAAACAACCTATCCAAACACATTTCTCAACCAAGATAAGAATTGAGTACCTAACACCTCAGGCAAAACTGAAATGCACCTACTTGAGCGTACAGGGTGGGAGGAGGGGGAAGAGCAGAAAAAAGAACTATTGGCTACTAGGTTTAATACCTGGGTGATGAAATAATCAGTACAGCAAACTCTTGTGACACATGTTTACCTCTATAACAAACCTGCACACATACCCCTGAACCTAAAATAAAAGTTTAAAAAAGCTGAAATGCTACACTTAGTAAGGAAGACCAAGCTAATGAAGAACATTCTGCAAGTGTAATCTGAATGCTTACCAAAACATAATCTTTAAAATTCCTTAAATTCAAGAGCACAAAAAAGGAGTATATCCATGTTTTTAAGCAGCAATAATTACCATTCATCTCCCTAGTAAAATAAATATTATATTAATTAACACCACCTAAAGGCCAATAATAACTAGCTAAAAATCAAGGCTACTAATACGATTCCATTTTAAAAGTGAAGTGGTGATTGTAGATAGATATACTGTCGCTAAGAATAAAGTGCCTCAAAAATTCTTTCCTAATAAATCAGCAAGTATTGTACTAGGCTTAATAGGCCTAAGGATAATTTTTAGGCTCCACCACTAAAACATCTACCAAAACCCCACCCAGCTCTAGAACTGTATATTTAAACACATAATACAAGACTCTTCATATACCAAGGAAAATGTATAGCATAGCTGTTACTGGTAAACAAGAGCATTAGTGCTGGACTTAAACTGCTAGTTACCAGCTGTGTGACCTTGGTCAAGTTACTGAATCTCTCTGACCCTCAATTTCCTCATCAATGCAACAAAAGCAGTAATAATACCTACCTTGCAATATTGTTATGAGACATAAAGTAAACTCTCAAGAAATGAGAGACTATTAACTTTGACTATTACCTATGTATGATATATATTCTAGTATTAATATAATTCTGTATTATTAATGTATAGCTACATAGAATTTTAGCTGTAGCTAGAATTATATTTAGCATTATACAGTTATTAAGAACACAGGCACATAGAAAAACACTCAATAAACAGTAACTAATATTATAGAGCATATATAATAGATGGAATATAAGTATTCTAGTAAATACATGGGCAATACCTCAAATAGCTCATAAAAGATGGATTTAACTAGTATGTAAACAAACATGAAAAAAATCAGCCATATTATTCTGTAAATGCTGATTTTGGGTTCTGCTAATGCTGATTTTGCTTGAGAAATGCTATTATATGGAAGGGGAGTGGGACTTAATATGAACTCATTCATTCATTCATTTATTCACTACTTATTCATTCATTCTCAGACACTGTTCTTTTTTTTTTTTTTTTTTTTTTTTTTTGAGACGGAGTCTCGCTCTGTCGCCCAGGCTGGAGTGCAGTGGCCGGATCTCAGCTCACTGCAAGCTCCGCCTCCCGGGTTCACACCATTCTCCTGCCTCAGCCTCCCGTGTAGCTGGGACTACAGGCGCCCGCCACCTCGCCCGGCTAGTTTTTTGTATTTTTTTAGTAGAGACGGGGTTTCACCATGTTAGGCAGGATGGTCTCGATCTCCTGACCTTGTGATCCGCCCGTCTAGGCCTCCCAAAGTGCTGGGATTACAGGCTTGAGCCACCGCGCCCGATCCAGACACTGTTCTAGAAACCTGAGATGCATCAATTAATAAAGATTCATGCATTCAAGTTTACATTCTGGGAATACAGATAAATAATAAACATAATAAATAAGTAAATTACATATAATATGTTAAAAGGTGATATATGATATGGGAAAAAAGGTGGGTAAGGGGCATCAGAAGCGTGGAGGTCAATGGTAAGCTGCAATTTCAAATAGGGTATTAAAATGGGCCTTGTTAAGGATGTAACTGAGCAAAGACAAGATGAAATGAGGGAGTTGCTCTTAGGAATATGTAAGGGTGTGAGGGAAACCCCACAGCACCAGTTGCTACCTAGGCATTAAAAGTAGAACCCAATGGCTTAAGCCTGTGGCCAGAGATAAGAGCTTAGAGGCATAGCTCTTGCTTACAAGATGGGGCTCCTCACTTTTCCTGTTGCTTCCTTTACTTTAAACGAACCATTCAGGCTTTTGCTCACAAGCATAGTTAGCCACATCCTATTCCTACATATATATAAAATACACATATACATGCATGCTGCTAGTTGCCATACTCTCTTTCTGCCTGACTCTTCATTACTGCCTCCTGTGACCAGGGACGAAGGACTGGCCTTCTGACTCATTGCTCCCTCCCTGCCCAGCATCTGTAATAATCAGTCTTTGAACTTATTTTCTATTGTAGTGGTGTATTGACTTGCACCTTCCCTCTGAAGAACCAGGGTCTGCCCCAGGCCAGGATTTTCCTGGGATGCCAAGAAGAACACAACATCAGGCTCCCAGTGCCAAAGCAATGGTCAGACGGCATAAACTGGACATAAGTCAGACAAGAGCCACAAAGGCATATGCCAGTATAAACAAGCTTCCTGTGTGAGGGACTCCTTGGTCATGGGTCAGACAACCAGGCATCAGGCCGTTCTCCAGGTGAAAGAAGTTTCCTGTGAAAGGCAAGCTGTAAACACCTATATCCAGCTCCCTGAATTTCCTGTTAGGGCAAGGTTGCCAGCCGCTCTGGTGCTGGAACCCCAATTTAGCTGGGGGCTCTCAGAACAGAAGGACCACTCTGTGCAGAAAGAATGCCCAGTGCAAAGGCTCTGCTTGTTCGTTATAAATTGTGTGGTTGGTGGGGATCAGAGTGCTGGCGCAGCAACATTTTGGAGTATATTTCACCCTCTTGAGTTTTAGGGAAGGGGGATAAGTAGAGATTTGGACTTGTGATCATCTAATTTTGGTGTATTGGAGAAACTTCTTTAAGACCTGAAGAAGACAGTTCAGGATACTGAAACTAGCAGAGATCACTTCTTCCCTTAGGGGGCACACTCTTGCCCTTATATTTTCATTTTCTCTGGCTCTTCTAACACTGGGTATATGCAGATATCGGTCTTTTCTTGAATGCAGTAGTAATCTCCAAGATTCAAGTTGGAATTGTAAAGGAAATAAAAGAGCAAGACTATTAACATTTTGCATTCTAGGATATTCAGGTCAAACTTGCTCAGGGGAATAGGGTCTCCCATACTGTCAACTCTTAACATACAAGAATGCTATATTATGCAATAATTGGGAATGGGGGAAAAAAAAAAAACAAACATGCTACACTAAAATTTGGGATCAAATGAAAGCAATCAATTTGGTATTGTCTTGTTTTGTCATCTCTGTGCATGTTTTCTTCAGAGCCCTGCAGGAAATAAGTAGTTGGCATAATACCCAACTACTAACTGCGGTTCCTTAACCTGTGAAGAAAATAGGATTGAATCTATGAAGAAGGTAGGGAGCAATGAGTGAGGCTGAACCTGTAGGAGACAAGGTTAGAGAGGAAGTAGAAGGGTTTGAGCAAGGAAAATGACACTACCTTATATAACAGAGTATTTCCCCATTGGAGTACAAGCCCTTTTAATTTGGGTTTTCTGTTTCCTGTGGCCAAAAGCATTCCTAGCAGATACCTCATCTTTCTCTTCCTGGGCTTTAGCTCATCAGTTAATTCTCTTTCCACTGGAGGTAACAGATTTCATATTAAGGAAAGTGACATTTCCTCACAGTACTTCTTACCAATGTTTATGTTATCTTTTACAGATCACAGGGAAATACATCTTCACAGCAGATAGGAGCAAAATACGACTTGAATAGTTCTATTCTCATCAAGACTATTTGTAAGAAATAGGCACCGGAGATCGAGCTGAAGAAAAAAGATTTACTTGAAACTCCAGGATAGCGACAATACTGATGGCACCTTATGGGGTTTGGCTTGGAATTGGAGGTTGCTATGGAGAGCTCAGCAGCTGTCTAGGGAGTGCTCTAGTGCTCTTTCCCTTAAAGTGATTCAATTACTTTCTATATTTCTTTGTTTCTGTTTCATTAGTAAGAAGAGCTTCCCTCTGTGCCATTTAATTCAAATTCATTAGAGAGGGGCTAAGACTGGCCCATTTGCCAAGCCACACCATACAAGTCCAAGGTTGCTGAGAAGATTGTGGATTAACTACTTATAGATCAGCTGTCCAGGCATGGTCCATTTAGCTGTGGGACAGATAGGGCCCTGTCCTGTGATATGGAATAAAGGCCTTCAAGGCAACTGAGATGCATGAGTCAATGAATGAATAAATATCAAAGCAATTTGGACAGGGCAGGCAATAACAGGGATCTCTATAACATCTGCTTTCTCTCCATCAGCAAGCAGCATTTTATAAGAGCCTGTTTCCCCTGGATCTCTCTTATACTCAATATGTAATCTGAAAAATCCTTTCTGTGGCCTGCATTTCTTTGCAAGACTCAGTTCATTTGGAACGATAGTGTCCTGACAGTTGTTTTTGTTTCCTTCTTTCTAACATATCAACCTTTTGAAATCTGAACCCAATGGAGTATGTCAGCACAACCAGGCAGGTTTCTGGTAGGACTTCACTATTAAGGTGGCATTATGACTCCTGTAAGCCCTAGGAACTTTTACTTTCATGAGCCCCATCCTCAAATAAAAAAACATTACGACTATGTTGGTATAAGGACAAATATAATACAGAATAGACAGATACAGGCTGGAGTCATTATTGATATATTCATTTATGTCCTCAAATTTTAAAAGAAATTAAAATGTTTTCTTGATCCCTAAAAGTATCATGAGCCCCAGACACTGTGTCTGCTGCACCAACTGGGCAAGTTGCCCTGCTTGCTGTGTATCTTCTTTAGGATCACATGCTTTGCACAGTCAGATTTTCATAGCATCCTAACCTTCTTAGTCTTGCCTTCCAATAACGCTTATGCCATAAAAACATGCCAATCAGGCCAGGTGTGGTGGCTCACACCTGTAATCCCAGCACTCTGGGAGGCCGAGGCGGGTGGATCACCTGAGGTCAGGAGTTCGTGACCAGCCTGGACAACATGGTGAAATCCGTCTCTACTAAAAATACAAAAAAATTATCCGGGCATGGTGGTGCACACCTGCAATCCCAGCTACTCAGGAGGCTGAGGCAGGAGAATCACTTGACCCAGGAGGCAGAGGTTACAGTGAGCCTAGATCACGCCATTGCACTTCAGTCTAGGCAACAAGAGCAAAACTCCATCTCAAAAAAAAACAAAAATAAAAGTAAAAAAGCCAATCATTTTTCTGAAAGTTTTGAAATCTACATTTTTAAAGTTAAAGGTAATGATTTTTACATGATACCTAGGAAATTCTAATGCCTTTAGATTTCTCGTTTCCATGTGGAGATATCAACTATTTTGCAGAATTAAATAAGATAAGGACATAAAAACACATTGTAAACTACGAATCATTTTACAAAGGCTAGGTATTAATACACCTCTCTAAAAATTTAACTTCAATACCTTAATCAAAATTGTAACTATGCCAGTTCAGTTTTATTTAGAGATACTTTGGTTAAAAGGCGAGTAATGGAAAAATCAAGAGAAATGGCCGCTATTGATTCATCACTGACTTTTATTCTTGAAAGCAGCATAACTGTTAAGTCAGTGCTTTTTCAAACAACTCAATGAGGCTCTTTTCCTGCAAAACATTGATGTGATTAGTATGCCTCTTCAGAACGACAGGAGAGCATCTGTTCTTTTCCATAAAGCCTTTCCTTGGAAGACCTTTGCAGTTCTAAATACAAAGGTGAGTCCAGTCTGTCTTAATATGACTGAAGGAAGAAAGAAGCAAAGATCCCTCTTCCCTAGATGGATTAGTGTAACAGCATTGCTGGTGAAAATTCTTTCCCTTCCATCATAAATCTAGACTATTGTTAGCTATGTGTACCAGTTGCTAAAGGAGACCAATCATGCATGCTTTGGGATAAAAGCATCTTGGCCATATCATCTCCCCACTAATCCAGATTATAAAACACAGAAGAACAGGAAATAACTCACTACCAATTTAAATGCATAATTTCAGACAATCCTAAAACTAAGAGGAACTTTGAAAGTTCAACTAAGGCAATTCCCTCCCTTTATCACAGACACGTATGTTGTGAGGCTTCAACAAGATGAATCACTTGTTCTTTATATAACATTTTTAAAAAATACTAAAACATCTTTAAAGACATTGTTTTATGATAATTAGATTATCTTTGTGGTGTAGGGGAGATGTACAATCATCGGACCAAAATTTAGAGGTGGGCAGACTTTTTCTATAAAAGACTGAATAGTAAATATTTTAGGCTTTGCAAGCCATATAGGGTCTCTGCTGTACTTTCTTCTTTTTCTTCTTCTTCTTCTTCTTTCAACTACCTTTAAAATTACAAAAACTTGGCTGGGTGTCATGGCTCATGACTATAATTTTAGCACTTTGGGAGGCTGAAGCTGGAGGATCACTTGAGGCCAGGATTTGAAACCAGCCTGGGAAACATAGTAAGACCTAATCTCTACAAAATTGTTTTTAAAAATTTGCTAGGTATGGTGTATGAGCCAATAGTTCCAGCTACTCAGGAAGCTGAGGCAGGAGGCTGAACCCAGGAGTTTGAGGTTATAATGAGCTATGATTATGCCACTGCACTCCAGCCTGGGCCTGGGTAACAGAGCAGGACCCTGTCTCTTAAAATATGTGTGTGTGCGTGTGTGTGTGCGTGTGTGTGTGCGTGTGTGTGTGTGTGTATGTATGCATGTATACACTCTTCTTTTCTCACTAACCATAAAAAAACAGGCAGGTCAGATTTGCCCTGTGCGGCTGTGCAGGTTGTGATTTGCCAGTTCCTGAACTAGATAGTAAAACTGAAGCAATAAGAGATAATGTGTCAAATCACCTTATAAAACAATGATAAAATCAAGAGCAAAATTTAAATCTTCATACCTCATTCAGTATACCATTCTATATCTATGAAAAATCTCTACTTTACCTGAAATTCATCGAAACATAGGAGACATGCTTCTTCACTGATTTCTTCAGCTATAGGAGCTATTGGGTCATATGATTTAGCCATGAATCCTGGTTTCCTTTTTGGCAAACTCTGTTTAAGGCGATGTATTCCTTAAATGAATGAAATTAAACACAGATGAAATACATTAGTGTATTTTAGACAATTATGACATTTTAAAAATCTCTAAATGAAACTTTAGTATGGACGTAAAATTAAGTTTAAATTTCATGTAAAATCAAATTTGATCATTGAAATTGTTTGCATTTTCTGTACTTCAAAATAAGTTGTTCAAATATTATTGTGTTCTTATAGTTGTAAGGAAACTTCAAGGTCATTCCATTTCTACTCTTCAATCATTTCAGAAATTACAAGGTAATAGACAAGTGACTAGATGCATCAACACATCCACCTTAGTCGTGTATTTCAGGGATGAGAGCAGAGGATATGATCCTGCCCAAGTAGTGTATATTATGTCTAGCATATGCAATCAGAATGTGTCCTTATCTCTAGCCTAATACACTAAGGCCAGTCCACTTCATTCATTATGTGTGTACTAAATGCTGCAAGTATTAGAGGAAAAAATCACATGATTCCTGCTCTGGGGAGGTTACAGTGCAACTGGTAAACAAATCGTGCAAAACTGGAATAACATAAGATCACTAGGAAAGCAATAAAGCTTCTATGCCTACTCAAACTGAATGCCTACATGCTAAGGTAACACAGAGTAAAGGACCTAATCAAGAATCACTTATTTAAACAGGTGCATTTTTAACATTTTTTATTGGCCCTTAGTAGAAACAGAAAACGCCTAAGCTTCATATAGTAATCTCTGTTCTCTGATTTGAAAGTATTAAATTAGTCTTAAGGACCAATTCTGGACACATTACTGACTGTTTCAACATAGCACAAAACAAATGGAACCAAATAAAATCTTACTGAAAGCAAAAATCTAATTTTTAAAAAGCGTATATGTTCATTCAATCAAGAAAACCATTCTGTAGTGTTTCCCCACTGAAAAAAACTTATTTCAGATCATTGCTTACTTTTGTGCACATCTAGCATGAAACCATGAAAATGAACCCGTTTTTTCCTCTTCATTTCCACATAAGCATAAAACATGTCCATCACCATTGTTTTTCCTGTACCTTAAAA
This sequence comes from Theropithecus gelada, assembly GCF_003255815.1. NCBI lineage: Eukaryota > Metazoa > Chordata > Mammalia > Primates > Cercopithecidae > Theropithecus > Theropithecus gelada. The sequence goes on along the minus strand of NC_037671.1, from coordinate 133,008,275 downwards.
ACAAAAACAAAAAAAAAATAAGAATACTATTAAATAGTATGTACTGATTGCTGTAAAGATTGTTCATTAGCTTTGAGATAATGAAACCATACTCTTCCACTGGGAAGCTGAAGACTATGTCACTTCTTTAGAAGGGGGAGCTTACTTTGTATGTTAAACTAGCTAAAAATAAAATGCTGATATTACTCTTTTCTGTTAAAATCCTGTTTATAGGAAACACAACAATTACTTAACATTACAGGGGCTATTTCCCCCTGAAAACTATGTTCATAAACTGGCAAGATTTACAGTCTTCTCTTCCAAAAGACACTAGCATAAATAAAATAATTAATTAAAAATTTATTGGGTCATTACTATGCATGAGGAACTGTTTTAGGCACTACAGGAAAATTCAAAAATGAAAAATAAGAGAAGAGGCTGGGCACGGTGGCTTATGCCTATAATCCCAGCACTTTGGGAGGCCAAGATGGGAGGATTGTCTGAGCCCAAGGATTCAAGACCAGCCTGGGAAGACCAGCCTGGGAAACACAGCAAGACCCCCAACTCAAAAAAAAAAAAAGAAGAAAGAAAAGAGAAGAAAGATGAAATATAAAGATTAGTATCTAACATAAATATTGAACATGAATCATATATGTAGATTAGAGCTAGAGAATTGCCAATTTTAACACTTCCATTTTTTAAAAGCTGAGAATATAGATCTCTCAAAATAAAACCTACTTGAGGAAATTCTGATACAGTCAATCCTTATAATTAAATTATCTAATTTTCAACACTAAAACTTTTAATGACTACAATCGAATCAGTAGAGTAGAATACTCTTATCTGAGAATTCAGTTACTCAAGGCCCACAATCAATCATAGTCTAAAGATATTAAATGGAAAACTCCAAAAACAAACAATCCTCAAGAATTAAATTATGCAGCTCTCCTGAGTAGCATGAAGAGACCTCATGCCATCCCATTCCATTCCACCCAGGACATAAATCATCCCTTTGTCTGGCATATCCACACTGTATTCACTACCCTCCTGTTGGTCACTTAGTGGCCTTCTCTGTTAAAAACATAGTATATATAAGTTGGGCGCGGTGGCTCACGCCTGTAATCCCAGCACTTTGGGAGGCCAAGATGGGCAGATCACATAAGGTCAGGAGTTCAAGACCAGCCTGGCCAACATGGCAAAACCCTGTCTCTACTAACAGTACGAAAATTAGCCGGGCATGGTGGTGGGCACCTGTAATCCCAGCTACTCAGGAGGCTGAGGCAGGAGAATAGCTTGAACCTGGGACGCGGAGGTTGCAGTGAGATGGCGCCACTGCACTCCAGCCTAGGCGACAAGAGAGAGACTCCGTCTTAAAAAAAAAACAAAAACAAAACCATAGGGTTCAGGACTATGTGAGGTTACAGGCATCCACTGGAACTATCCTCTATGAATAAGGGGAAACTACTGTAATTGAATATCCAACAGCCTGAGAATTTAATGCAGGTAGCATAAAATGTCTTATCCCCTCTCAGGAAGCCTAGGGCATTCGGGTCAGTGGCCCAAGCTCAGTTTGTACCTGGCATTCCTCAGTAAGCCAGACCAGCACGTGCTGGTCTAGTCTCACATCCTCCCTACTTCCTCGTCTCCCACCACCACAAGATTACTTCTTGTCTAGTAATTCCTTTGCAATTAATAGAATCCAAAGGCACTTCAGAAAGTAAGAAGATCTAAATCTTATCTTTTGGGTTTCCTCCATGCCACAAGATGACACTGGGCCCATGCCATTTGAATGTCAGAGTGCTTTTGTATATGAAAAAACAATCCACCAAACATTTTTTTATGAAGAAGTCATTTTGATGGCAAGTCATTCATTGCAAAAATATTCAGTACGGTATCTCTTGATATAGTGATTAGCAGTAGATTTTAAGTAATTATATTTACCCAGAAAAGTTAACAAAGTTTCAAATTCCGCTGCATGCAGTGTAGTATACTTATAGATTCAGAATAAAGTCATGAATTATCTAACCAAAAATACATTAATTAATCATTAGGGTAAAGCAAATCAAAACTACAAGATACCACTTTACTTACATTAGAACGACTATTAAAAAAAAAGAAACAGAAAATAACAAGTGTTAGCAAGGATGTACAAAAATTGGAACCTGTGCATTGCTAGTGAGCATAACAATGGTACTGTCACTGTGGAAAACACTATGACAGTTCTTCAAAAAATTAAACACAGGCCAAGTGCAGTGGTTCACGCCTATAATTTCAGCACTTTGGGAGGCCTAGGAGGGAGAATTGCTTGAGACTAGGAGTTCAAGAAGACCAGCCTGGGCAACATAGCAAGATCTCATCTCTACTAAAAATTTAAAATATTAGCCAGGTTTGGTGGTGCATGCCTGTAGTCCCAGCTACTCGGGAGGCTGAAATGGGAGGATTGCTTGAGCCCAGGAGTTCAAGGTTGCAGTGAGCTATGATCGTGCTACTGCACTCCAGCCTGGGCAACAGAGAGAGACTTTGTGTCCAAAAAAATAAATAACTAAACATAGTGTGACCGTAGGATCCAGCAATTCCACTTCTGAGTATATGCACAAAACAACTGAAAGCAGGGATTCAAACAAATACTTACACCTCAATATTTACAGCAGAATTATTCACAATAGTCAAAAGATAGAACAACCCAAACATCCATTAATGGATGAATGGACAAACAAAAAGTGGTATATACATAAAATGATACAGTTGGCCCTCTGTATCTAGTTTCCACATCCCCGGATTCAACCAACAGTGGATCAAAATTATTTTTAAAATAAAAAATAAGGAACAGGTGGATTGGCTTACGCCTATAATCCCAGCAATTTGGGAGTCCAAGGCAGGCAGATTACTTGAGTCCAGGAGATTGAGACCAGCCTGGGTGACATGGCAAAATCCCATCTCTACAAAAAAATATAAAAATTAGCTGGGCACTGTGGTGCATGCCTGTAGTCCCAGCTATTCAAAAAGCTGAGGCAGGATGATCACTTCAGCCCGGAAGGTGGAGGATGCAGTGTGCTGAGATCATGCCACTACACTTCAGGACCTGGGTGACAGAGCGAGATTCTGCTTCAAAATAGTAATAATCATCCTATCATCATAATATAAACAAAAAACAATAAAGTATAACAACTATTATAGCATTTATGTACCACTTACATTGTTATAAGTAATCTAGAGGATTTAAAGTATACAGGACAACACACAAAGTTTATATGCAAAGGCTACACCATTTTACATAAGGGACTTGAGCATTCTCAAATTTTGGTATCCAAGGGGATCCTGAAACCAATCCCCCATGAATACCAAGTATATTATTCAGCCTTAAAAAGGAATCCAACTCATATGCAATGTGCAATAATATGGATGAATCTTGAAGATATTTTGCTAAGTAAAATAATCCAGACCCAAAAGGAAAAATATTGTATGATTCCATTTATATAAGGTATTGAAGAATAATCAAATTCATAAAGACAGAAAGTAGAATGGTGGTTGCCAGGCCAGGGTAGTCAGAGGGTGGGATGTGGAAAATGTGGGAGAGAGGTAGAATAGGAAGTTGTTGTTTAATGGACACAGAGTTTCAGTTTGGGAAGATAAAAATGTTCTGAAGATGGATGGTGGTAATAGTTGTACAACAATATGAACAGACTTAATGCTACTGAATCACACACTGAAAATGTTTAAAAGGGTAAATTTTATGTAATGTGTTTTACCATAATAAAAACAATTGAATACATTTTTTAAAACCTATAGTTAATATGCTTAACGGTAAAAGACTGAACACTTCTCCCCTACAATTTGACAAAGGCAAGGATGTCTACACTCATGTTCTGAAAATGGATGGTGGTAATAGTTGTACAACAATGTGAACAGACTTAATGATACTGAATTATATGCTGGAAATGTTTAAAAGGGAAAATTTTATGTTATGTGTTTTACCATAATAAAAACGATTGAATACATTTTTTAAAACATACAGTTAATATGCTTATTTGTAAAAGACTGAACACTTCTCCCCTCCAATTTGACACAGAAAAGGATGTCTACACTCACTATTTCTATTCAACATTGTACTGGGAGTCCTAGCTGGTGCAAGGAGGCAGCAGAAAGAAATAAAATGCATAAAACTTTAAAGAAGTAAAATTGTGTTTATTGGCAGATAACCTAATTGTATATACACAAAAAAAAAATCCTAAAGAATCTACCAAATCACCACTAGAGTTAATAATTAAATTTAGCAAGATCATAGGATACAAGGTCATCAAAAAATCAACTGCATTTCTATAAACAGTAACGCATATAATGACATTTTGGTCAACAATGGACCACATATCCAATGGTGGTCCCAAAAGATTATGAAGAAGCTGAAAAATTTCTATCACTTAGTGATGTCATAGCTATCCTAACATGGAAGCACAATTAATTTTAACAAATTTCATGTAGCTCAAGTACACAGCACTGATAACATCTTGTATAAAGTAGCATACAGAAATGTCCTCGGCCTTCATATTCATTCACCACTCACTCACTGACTCATTCATAGTCAAACAGGCATCCCATATTTTATCTACTATACTGTATTATTACTGCACCTTCTCTGTTTAGATATGTGTAAATAAACAAATACCATAGTGTTACAACTGCCTACAGTATTCAATACAGTAACACGCTGTACAGGTTTGTAGCACAGGAGCAATAGGTTCTATAATACAGCTGAGGTGTGTAGTAGGCACATGTATCCCTGCATCCAAGCCAGGGAGAACTATGCTTCCTAACTCCTAACCTTAAAACCAGCCTACCTTTCAACTGGTGAAATTAGAATCTGTGTCAATGTGAAACATGTGAGGTGAAACCAGGAGGCAGCAGAAAAGGGGCTGATAAGCAAAATGTACTTTTATTCTCTTCTAGTGTACCAGAGAATTCATTAACCCTGCCATCACCACCGCAGTCGGCTGGTCAAGAGCTGAGGCTCTGTTGTGAGAAAGTCAGCTGTTGGGTATGAATGAAGCCACAAAATACTACTACCACAGCTTTTGGCTTCTATATGAGATGTGATAAACATTTTACAACAAAAATAATTCATTTCAAGATTGAACCATGATAATAATCCCTCCAACTCATACATCAACCCTACTGCAGTTCCCAGGATTTAGGTTCCACCTGGGTCAATCCTCTCAACACATCTGTGAAGAAAGAGGTGAAGTGAGCAGGACAAAGCCCAAATAGAGTGCAAGAATGAAAAGTGGGAAGGGAGTGCTACCAGGTAGGTATTCTCTATCCCATGAAGTCTCCTTAAAAATTATTTATTTAAATTTTTCTTAAAAAAAAAAACATAAGAGAGGAGGTCTCACTATGTTGCCCAGGCTGGTCTCGAAATCCTAAGCTCAAGCATGTTTATTTATTTTTATTTTATTTTTATTTTATTTTATTTATTCATGTATTTATTTATTTATTTTGAGACAGTCTTGCTCTGTTGCCCAGGCTGGAGTGCAGTGGTGCGATCTCAGCTCACTGTAACCTCTACCTCCGGGGTTCAAGCAATTCTTCTGCCTCAGTCTCCTGAGTAGCTGTGACTACAGGCACCCACTACCATGCCAGGCTAATTTTTGTATTTTTAGTAGAGACAGGGTTTCGCCATTTTGGCCAGGCTGGTCTAAAACTCCTGACCTCAATGATCCGCCCCGCTCAGCCTCCCAAAGTTGCTGGGATTATAGGCGTAGGCCACTGCACCTAGCCCAATTTATTTATTTATCTATTTTTAAGATAGGGCCTCACTCTGTAGCCCAGGCTGGAGTGCAGTGGTGCAATCTCAACTCACTGCAACCTTGATCTCCCAGGCTCAAGTGATCCTCCCACCACATCCTACTGAGTACCTGGAACTACAGGCACACACCACCATGCTCAGCTAATTTTTTAATTTTTTTGTAGAGACGGGGTCTCACCTTGTTGTCCAGGCTAGTCTCAAACTTCTGGTCTTAAGAAATTATCCTACCTCAGCCTCCCAAAGTGCTGATATTACAGGCATGAGCCACCATGCCCAGCCTTCTTAAAAGTTAGTACCTGTTTCCCAAGTCCAAAAAAGGAAAAGAATAAAGAAGAAGAGCTTATGGTGGCATTTTGAGGCTACTCTCCCAGAGAGCCCCCCAGATGAAAACTTCATCTTTTATTACCTATTTTATTTCATTTTTGAGACGGGGGTCTCACTCTGTTGCCCAGACTGGAGTGCAGTGGCATAATCATGGCTCACTACAGCCTTGACCTCCCAGGCTCAAGTGATCCTTCCACCTCAGCCTCTGGAGTAGTTGGGACTATAGGCACATGCCACCATGCCAGGCTAATTTTTGTATTTTTTGTGGAGACAGAGTTTTGCCATGTTGCCCAGGCTGGTCTTGAACTCCTGGGCTCAAGCAATCCACCCACCTCGGCCTTCCAAAGTGCTGGGATTACAGGTATGAGCCATCATGCCTGGCAGATTACCTATTTTATAAGTGGTCTGAACTAAACTTATTATAGCCACCAAAATGTTCATCTCACTTCCCATTTCAGAATTCCTTTCTCTTCCCCTCTCTATATTATAAGGATGTTTCCAAACAAAGGTTGCCACACACCCAAACTATGTGAACATCCCGTACTATCATATCTTTTCTATTGCTTTCAAACACTCAGATGAATAACTTGTAATGTGCTTCCCTTCAGTTAGTTACCATATGGCTGTATTTTCTAAACTAAAATCCAACAACGTTCATAGGGTTTAAAAAAAAAGTCCTTTTACAGAAGTGGAAGCAGTTGTGCTTTATCAACCATCTCCATTTATGGTCAGCTGGTTAAGGTAACAGGAGGAACAAAGTTGTTGATTTTAGCAATGACTTAATATGAAAGTGAAGGTACTGGAAGTAAATGTTCTCAGGAGGCAGAGAATGAGCCCTGACAACAGGATGAGAATCTTTAATGGTGCCCAAAGGTGCAGGAACATAAAATTGATCAAGTGTCTATTATAAATTGCTTTCTAAATAAGAAGTAAGTATACATTGGTCTCAAAAGTACCAATTAGCCAATGAACTAAGAAAAAGAATAGTTTGAGCTTCTTTTCTGTAATTTCAAGAACTTAAGGAATTTTAAGGGGCAATCTCTAATGTTCACTTTTGTGAACTAAATTATTCTCTTTTATTAGATTAGCTAAATCTGGAAATATAAAACGGATATTCAATGCAAGGCATCAGTAATCTTTTAGAAAAAGAAAGAACAGTTTAGAAAGGAACAGTTTTATCTTTAAGGCATTAAAACTACTTATTCGGCCAGGCGCCATGGCTCACGCCTGTAATCCCAGCACTTTGGAAGGCTGAGGACGGCGGATCACAAGGTCAGGAGATCAAGACCATCCTGGCTAACAAGGTGAAACTCCATCTCTACTAAAAACACAAAAAATTAGCCGGATGTGGTGGCAGGCACCTGTAGTCCCAGCTACTTGGGAGGCTGAGGCAGGAGAATGGCGTGAACCCGGGAGGCAGAGCTTGCAGTGAGCCGAGATCATGCCACCGCACCAGCCTGGGTGACAGAGCAAGACTCCGTCTCAAAAACAAACAAACAAAAAAACTACTTATTCAATGCCCTTTTTTTTTCTTTTCCTAAAAATGTTACTAATATTCCCTGCCATTACTCCCTCATAATGCAAATCTGTCGTGGCTATAGGGGAGCCTAGAGTGTGAATATTAGTCTAGTACAAAACTGACCTTGTTACATGTGAATGTGAGTTTTGAGTATGCCAGAAGAAGAAATAATTGACTGACAGTAAACTGAGGGATTAGAAAAAAATAAAATTTAAAAATTTAAAAAGACACGAAAGAAATAATTGAAAGCAAGGAGGCAATAAAGCCAAGTAGAAACCCCTTCATGATATCAATGACTGAGGGTGGCCAAGGAGAGGTTTAAGACTAAGAGAAAAGGATTTGTTTGAAGAAAATAGAAACCACAAAACAGAATATTTCAGTAAGAATGAGGTCAGGGAAGACTTCATAAGCAAGACACTACATGATTAGGAAAACCTGGAAAGAAGTGACGACTCAGAAGGTTTCCATCAAAATGTGAGTCTTTCTGCCCAATGTCTACAACTGGGAGACCAAGGAAATGTTACCACTTATGCATTAAGAGTATCTACTATCAACTACATTAAAGATAATAACGACTAAATTATTCATCTTAGTGCTTAGGTTATGACTAGAAATATTACTGGAAATTAAAAGTAAAAAAGAACAGCTTATTTTTTAAAAAAGTATTAAGCTGAGTTAATGAGTCATGGAATCCTGATTTGTCTAATAACCTACTGTAGATGATTTCCTTCCCTGAGATTAATTACGTTATACATTAAATAATGTTTGCACCCTAACATGGTGACTAATTCTGCCCTAGACTATAGCCGTATCCTAAGAGAAGTAAAGTAAAAGCTGAGATACTGCCCTCTCTCCCCTTTCTTCTCTCCCTGCCTTACCCTGCCTCATCCTATTCCCTTGCTGGTAATAGATTGAGGAATAGAAATAGAAATTATCCCTGAGCAAAAGCTGAGAAACTTTCTGTTTTGCCCACCCAAAACTTATTTTAACACACTTACCAACATCTCCATAAACATACAGGCCCCTGGGAGGTTTGCTCCTTGAAAAAAGCTGCAAATTAAGAACAAATTATAAATCTCTACCATGCAAATAATTAAATATAATCATATACATAGTCTTCCTAACTGTCGTATATACACAACCAAGAGGGACTATTATATACAATAAGAAAAAACTTGATGTAAAAATGTATAAAACTGAAATATTATGCAGCCTTAAAAAGGGAAAAATCTCTAACATATACATGAATGAACATTGAGGACATCATGCTAGGTGACATAAACCAGTCACAAAAAGACAAATACTATCACTCCACTTACATGAGGTACTTAGAAGAGCGAAAAATTAGAGACAGAAAGTAGAAGTCAGGCGCTGTGGCTCACACCTATAATCTGAGCACTCTGGGAGGCTGAGGTGGGAGGATCACTTGAGCCCAAGAGTTCAAGACCAGCCTGGACAATATAGGGAGACCTCATCTCTGCAAGTAGTTAAAAAGAATTAGCCAGATGTGGTGGCATGTACTTGTGGTCCCAGTTACTCAGGGGACTGAAGTTAGAGGACTGCTTGAACCCAGGAGGTCAAGGCTACAGTGAGCTGTGTTCACACCACTGTACTGCAGCCTGGACAACACAGCAAGACCCCGTCTCAATTAGAAAAAAGTAGAACAAGAGGTTGCCAGGGGCTGGAGGGAGGAAGGAATGGGGAATTATTGTTTAATGGGTTCAGAGTTTCAGTTTTACAAGATGAAAGGAGTTCTGGAGATAAATGGCAGTGATAGTTGCATGACATTACGAATGTATTTAATACCACTGAACTGTACTCTTAAAACATGAAAAATGGTAAATCTTATGTGTGTATTTACCACAAAAGAAAATTGGAAAAAAATGCTGTGAAGCCCCTCTTAGGATTCAATACAGGATGCAATAACCATAGTAGCCCCCCGCGAGGGGTTCACAGTCACACAACTCGAATGTACATCCCCTCTACTATTTACCATCCGTGGAGTCTTTCCCTTCTTTCCCAGATGGGCTCCCCAAACAATGGCAGCTAGACTCATTCTCAGCAATTAATGAGTACAGTAGAAGAATTTTTCTGGAGAAACTGAATGATCTCCAGACAAAAAGGCCCAAAGGCACTTATGTTGGTTAAGCTTCTCCCAAAGAAAGACCTAGATCCCTATCAGATTACCTTCTGGTAAAGCACACCAGTCACCAAACCTCTCAAGCTGGAGCTTCAATCAGCTTGTTAATACCAATGGTCAATAGATATTTGGAAGAAACTTCCAAGATAAAAGTCAGAGACCAGAACAAATATACAGAGGGGAAGAAACTCAGAGGAAACAGAGGACTATCCAGACATTAAAAAAAAAAAAAAAAACCTCTAAGTGGGCCGGGCACGGTGGCTCACACCTGTAATCCCAGTACTTTGGGAGGCCAAGGTGGGCACATTGTTTGAGCTCAGGAGTTTGAGACCAGGCTAGGCAACATAGCAAAACCCCATCTCTACAAAAAAAATACAGAAATCAGCCGGGCATGGTGGCATACTCCTATAGTCCCAGCTACTTGGGAGGCTGAGGTGGAAGGACTGCTTGAGCCCAGGAGGTGGAGACTGCAGTGAATCAAGATCACACCATGGCACTCCAGCCTGAGCAACAGAATGAGACACTGTCTCACTCAATCACAATCAATCAATAAAAATAAAAGTGAAGTCAATATAATAATATACTGAGGAAAAATAAGAGAAGCTACTAAAACCATATAAAGCATAGTGGGAGAAAGAAATTGTCTCTTCAGTAAATGATGTTTGGGAGGCTGAGGCATTAGGATTGCTTGAGCCCAGGAGTTTGAGATTAGCCTGGGCAACAAAGCAAGACACCATCTTTACAAAAAAGAAATTGTTTCCATTGCAGAAAAATGATTTCCTACTAATCTATCCAATCTATTCATCAAGTGTGAAAATGGAAAATTGTCCTTTCATACATTCAGGGTATGAAAAAAACTTCCCACTCAGCAAGAAGAAAACATAGGCTCTGGGAAATGTAGAGAGCCCCTGGGAGGGAAAAAAGCTTGTCAGAGGGAGGCCTGCTTCTAGGACCACAGTGGCACTGCAGGTCAGGAAAGCAGTCAGGTCCAGAGCAAAACTGGAAACTGAAGGGCTCTGGAGATGAAGCAAAATGGAACTTCTCTTACCTAATGCTATTATCAAACCAAATAACCATCTTGAATTTTGTTACACTTAGAAGAGTAACCTTCAGACTCTGCAGCAGTTCCTAAACACCTGTGCAAACAACGAGGTATGATAGGGTGGAGTGAGTTCAGAAAGGGAAGGTAAAACAGAAAAAAGTGAAGATTATGCCACTTAGCATCAACCAGAGTGGTCAATAATTTGGCAGAGAACATTCTCAAAACCTAGCTTTCAGGGTTTCATCCATAATGTTTTTGGTTTTGTCTTATTTTATTTATTTTAGAGACAGGGTCTCACTCTGTCACTCAGGCCTCGAACTCCTGGACTCAAGCAATCCTCTTGCCTCAGCTTCCTAAGTAGCTGGGGCAGGCGGACACCACTACATCCAGCTAATTTTTATTTTTAAAAAACTCTCCTGTAGGCTGGGTGCAACAGCTCATGCCTGTAATCCTAGCACTTTGGGAGGCCAAGGCAGGCAGACCACTTGAGGTCAGGAGTTCAAGACCAATCTGGCCAACATGGTCAAACGTTGTCTCTTCTGAAAATACAAAAATTAGTTGGGCGTTGTGGTGCATGCCTGTAATCTCAGCTACTTGGGAGGCTGAGGTGGGAGAATCGCTTGAACCGGGAAGCGGAGGTTGCAGTGAGCCAAGATCACACCACTGCACCCAGCCTGGGCAACAGAACAAGACTCCATCTCAAAACACAAGCAAACAAACAAACTACCCTGTAGAGATGGGGTCTCACTATGTTGCTCAGTCTGGTCTTAAACTGCTGCCTAGGCCTCCCAAAGCGCTGGGATTGCAAACATGAGCCACCATACCTGGCCTGCTTTTGTTTTATAATTTATGGGTTCATTCCAACCTGCCTCAGAAACCTCTCTTGTTTTCTAGTTCCTTTTTGCTTTCTTTCTCTATTAAATGTAGCTTGGGCCTTCTAGACCTCACTCACAGTCTAGGCCAGACAAAAGGATCTTCTTTGCTTTGACTCTGCCATCCGGATGGCTTCCTAGTATCTCTCTGCATGTTTACTCCCCATCTATTCTTAAATCTCCACTCAAAACAATTTTCTACTCCTGCCAAAACTTCTTAATTTTTCTTGGTTTTTTGTTTCTTATATGAACCATTATCATGGTTATTCTATTTTCAAGTGCCAGAAAAAGCATTATGCTCTTAATTTTAGAACAGCTTCGAATTGGAAAACTTGCATAAAACCTAATAATCTCTAAGTATATTCTACGTATGTGAAATTTTTTGAAAGCAGCATTTTGTATAGGCAACTGAGAGTGTCACAGCAATTCATAATTCTTCACAATACATTTTGTGGGAATAGTTTTAAGGCCTATTCTGATACTGCTACATGATATAATCAAGATAGGGTGAATAAATGAAGTTCAGGGAAAAGAAATGAAGAAAGATGGCAGGGGGCGGGCAGGGGAAGATTGCATGGAGAGAACTGAATGCTGCTATAAAAAAAAAAAAAAAGTTGGCCAGGTGTGGTGGCTCACACCTGTAATCCTAGCACTTTTTGGGAGGCCCAGGTGGACGGATCACTTGAGGTCAGTAGTTCAAAACCAGTGGCCAACATGGTGAAACCCCATCTCTACTAAAAATACAAAAATTAGCCAGGCATGGTAGCAGGCTACTCAGGAGGCTGAGGCAGGAAAATTGCTGGAACCTGGGAGGCAGAGGTTGCAGTGAGCCGAGATCGCACCATTGCACTCCAGCCTGGGCGACACAGCAAGACTCCACCTCAAAAAAATAAAAAATAAAAAGAGAGAAAATCTGCGCTCATGGTCCTCTCTTCTATTTTTCCCTCTCAACTCAATATATTTTAGAAAGAGCACTTTAGCAAATACCACATTCTACATTACATATATAATCTGTTATGTTGTATTATATCTTATAGTAATATTTAGAAGATGACAAAGAGATACTGCTGTGCCAAAGAAAAGATCCTCAAACATCTAAGATCACAAATACCTGGTATCACATGAATACTGTATAAGATGGAGATTTTAATATAAGCAAATTGATCAACAAAATGGATACCCTCCTAACAAGAATCATTAGACATAGATATAGTCTATCTAAACAATATTATACACTCCACTTATTTTTACTTGGGGAAACAAGCTAATTTCCTCCTCATAAAAATTTCAGTTTTCTAATAATTATTGAAATTATTTTAAGGCACTTAAAAATCTATGTCTTAAGGGAAAAATCAGAGAATCAAATGGAGAAAAGTAAGACTAATCAGAAGGCTATAAAATGGGTCCTAAAGAAGTTTTTGAATTCTTTATTAATAGTAGTGATTTCGGGGAGAGGAAGGTTTACACGGTTTTCTTCAAAATGACTGTCCCTTAGGAACCCACATCATTTGCATGCTCCTAGTTTAGATTTCTCACAACTTAACGCTATTTTTCTGTTCTATTAAATTTCCTTCCTTAAATTTAATTCCCTAAAACTTGTCCTTATGTCTCAGAAATCACAGTGAACTCCACACTTACACTATTTCTTGGTGCTGGTTATTCTCCATGTGCTCCCCTCCCCTGATGCCTTCTCCCTCCTGTCTGTGCCCCAAGAGACTGACCTTTCTGGCTGGCTCCTGGCTGGTTCAGCCCATGGGAGGCATTCCTTGCAGGAAATAGGAGAGAGGGCATAGAAGGGGATGGGTCGTTCTCTCCCATCCCTCCCTGCTTCAGAGATGTGTCTCAGTAGAGCCACATCCCTCCAGACCGATAAGCAGCCCACCCCTCAGGCCACAGCTCCAGCTCTCACCAGTCTCCTCCTTTGCCCTTCCATCCCTTGTTTGCTACCTTAAGCCTGCCCATGCCTCTCTATGTAGTCTCTAAATTTGGTCTTTATTGAAACATCTACTGTGAATTGTTTTCTGCCAGGACTCTGATACATTCCGGACTCCCAAAATGCACACACGTAACATTAGACTCAGACTTTAAAATCTGAAATGATTAAGTTTCTCTAGTGACCAGTTATAAGATTTGTCACAAGTTACCTGTATCTTAGGGAGTTTGTAAAGTAGGATGATGACACCTTCTCTAATGGGCTTTTGATGAGGATCCAGTGACATCACCTTTTAGATTGCGCAGATAGATCGTAAGCTTAAGGATGATGTTGGAAGGTGGTGATAACCTACCACCTACCTCCACCAAGCATAAGAGATATGGCAGAAGAGTATTAGAGTTGAACCCAAAAGATCTAGGTACAAATCCTGGCTGGCTACTGATTAGCTAGGTGACCCTGGGTAAGCCCTCTCAACTCTCCAACCTGCTGTCTCCTTATCTGTTGGGTGCAGGGCCCAGCATAGAGAATTTCCCCGTCACTGCTCACTTCTGCATGTGTAATCACGCCAAAGACTGCAAGCATAATGTGCTTACCAATACCTGTTTATACTCAGACCTGTAATTCGTGGGAAAAGAAACACCACACCCTTTGACACATCCCTCTCAAAGATCTGAACAATACAATTAGTAAGTTCAAGCAATTTATATCCATATAAACTCTAAACCCAACAAACCAAGAATATATTCAAGAACAAGCAGCATGATTTCAAATATAGTCCATATGCTAAGCCAGAAAGAAAATTTCAATAAATTCCAATGAATCAAATGTACTCTAACCATAATTTAATAAAATTATATATAAATGATAAAAAGATAGCTAAAAATAGAAAAATCTCATACTAAAATATATACCCTTCCATGAACTTCACCCAGATTGCTGAGGATTGCTGAAAAAAGTCTGACAGTCGTGCAGAGTGGACCCTCTCTCTGGGCCCTCCATACTGTCAACAATTCTGTTTCCCTGGTGAGTTCACTGTGTCTTTGCAAAGAATCTCTGGAACCTTCTTACTTCCCACTAAGCAAAACTACATTTCACTCATCACTTTCAGAAGATGTCTCCTACTTCTTCATAAAGAGAGAACAGAAGGCATTGGGTTGAAAGTCCTTCAACTTCCTATGTGAAACTGCAATCCCACCCACATCTGCACCCATCCATTCCTCCCTCCTGTGACATTCCTCCTGTTACAAAGGAAAACGATTCTTCTTCCTGTCCTTCTTCCAACCTTCTATCAGTATTTAATTTCATACCTCATCTACCTTCTCAGGAACCAGGGCCCATCAAATCAAATTCCTCTTCTCTTGTAATCCTTCTTATCAACAGCTTATAAAGCTATTGATTTATAAAATGTTTTCCAATTAATTTACTTTTACAATCTTAAAGTGTAATATTTCACAAGACATAGGCCCAGAGACCATAAGGGAAAAAAATAGATACATTAAAAATAGTGAAATTAAGGCAAGGTGTGGCGGCTCACACCTGTAATCCCAGCACTTTGGGAGGCTGAGGCTGGCAGATCACTTGAGGTCAGGAGTTCGAGACCAGCCTGGCCAATATGGTGAGACCCTGTCTTTACTAAAAATACAAAAATTAGCTGGCTGTGGTGGCGCACACCCGTAATCCCAGCTACTTGGGAGAGACTGAGGCAGGAGAATCGCTTGAACTTGGGAGGTGGAGGTTGCAGTAAGCTGAGATCACACCACTGCACTCCAGACTCGACAACAGAGTGAGACTCCATCTCAAAAAACAAAAAACAAACAAACAAAAAAGACCACTGAAATTAAAACTTTCTATTAGAAAAAATCCTAAGGAAGGAAAAACAGCAAATAAACTGCAAAAAAAAAAACTGCATCAGTTAGGAGTCCTATTCAGCCATAAAAAAGAATGAGATCCTGTTATTTGCAACAACATGAATGAAACTGGAGGTCATTACATTAAGTGAAATAAGCCAGGCACAAAAAGACAAACACCACATATTCTCACTTATTTGTGGGATCTAAAAATCAAAGCAATTGAACTCATGAACATAGAGAGTAGAAGGATGGTTACCAGAGACTGGGAAGGGTAGTGAGAGGCTGGGGTGCCGGCGGAGGTGGGGATGGTTAATGGGTACAAAAAAATAGAAAGAATAAGTTCTACTATTTGATAGCACAACAAAATGACTATAGTCAATAACTTAATTGTAGATTTTAAAATAACTAAAAGAGTATATAATTTGATTATAACACAAAAGATAAATGTTTGAGGGGCCAGATATCCCATTCTCCATGATGTGATTATTTCACATTGCATGCCTGTATCAAAACATCCCATGTACCCCATAAATAGATACACCTACTATGTACCCACAAAAATTAAAAACTAAAAAATAATTTAAAAGAATTTCAGTAGTTCACACCTGTAATCCAGCACTTTGGGAGGCCAAGGCGGGAGGTGAGGAGTTCGAAACCAGCCTGGCCAACATGGTGAAACCCCATTTCTACTAAAAATGCAAAACTTAGTCAGGCGTGGTGGCACACACCTGTAATCCCAGCTACCTGGGAGACTGAGGTGGGAGAATCACTTGAACCCAGTAGGCAAAGGTTGCAGTATGCAGAGATCATGCCACTGCATTCCAGGCTGGGCAACAGAGCAAGACTGCCTCAAAAAAAAAAAAAAAAATTAAAGAATTTATTTTCTGCCTGGGTACAGTGGCTCACACCTGTAATTCCAGCACTTTGGAAGACCAACATGGGCAGATCACTTGAAGCCAAGAGTTTGAGACCACCCTGGCCAACATAGTAGTGAAACCCCATCTCTACTAAAAATACAACAATTAGTCGGGTGTGGTGGCACGTGCCTGTAGTCCCAGCTACTCAGGAGGCTGAGGCACAAGAACCATTTGAACCTGGAAGGTTAGATAACATTACTAAATGAGTGTTAAATTTCTGGAATGCGATGATGATAATATAGTTATGCAGGAAAAGGTCCTTGTGAGGCGTTATATGTGATATATTTAGGGGTCAAGTGTTATGATACAACTTATTTGTAGATGGTTCCAGAAAATAAGATATTTAGAGGGAAGGTTAAACAAATGTGGCAAAATGTTAACCATTAGTGGATCTAAGTATATTGCTGAAATTTTTCAAAATGAAAAGTTGGAAAAAAACAGAAAAAAATTTGGTAAGGTGACTACTGTATTACTTTTACTTTTGAACTAAACCTAAAATTATTCAAAAATATCTGCATATTCGCATTGTAGATATTTGCTTTCAAAACTGTTATCAAAACTATTCCTTTACTGCCAACTAAAAGAATGTATGTCATCCATCATTCCAAATATTTTGATTTAATGATTTTAGCATTATCCTTTGTTCCCTATGATATCAAAATTCTAGCATTAAAAAATGATCCAAGGTGATTCTCATCAAAGTTATACATTGAAATAGCACGTCCTCTGCCTTTCTGGGTCACTATCCACCTGCTACTCTGGCATCATTTCCACTAGGACAATTAGATAATAAGGGTGGTGCTGTTAAAATAAAAAGTGTTGTTTTCAATTTGTTTAAAATGCAGGAATACTACTTTTCCTGTTTCTCTCCGTTCCCCCCACCATTGCATTATTATCTCCCAAAATGATAGAATCAGAAACAATGATTCCAGCTGGAATGCTGAGCATAATTACATCTTTTAAAAACTGGCATTATAGCATTCTCAACATGGACCACTTTTTGATAAAAGTAGATCATTTCAGGTTTCTAAGAAGATCTTTAAAAACTAAAAAACTGAACTATATATTAGCACCCATAAATTCTCTTTAAATGAAAATGGTTTTTGAAATGTCTTTAGCTGATTTGCAAAAGAATCTCAGCAACCTAAAGTATAATACATCAACTTGCTCAGTTTACTAGCATAATTAAGCCTATTTAAGTATCTCAATAAGATGGGGGTGTGCTTAAAACTCTAAAACTACTAGTGTAAGAAATGGCTCAATTTCTGATTATAACACAATTTAAAGATGCAAATGACTTTTTGATGTCTCATGCATTCAAGTCACAAACATTTATAAGTTCCTACACGTACCACTGGGAGACAAATGACAGTGGGCTAGTTTTCTGGCAAATCCTTCCATGTTCACTTTGCTCCTACCTGATACTCTGCTTTTGGCCTAGCTTGGGTGAAGCTCTGCTAGGTCTGGTCTACTCCAGTCCACTACTAATTCAGTCCACTACTGAGATACGAGCATTATTCTCAAGCCAATCTGGGCTTCAGCAAAAGAAAGATGTGGAAAACATCCCTTGTTGTAAATGCTGTTGTTGTTCTGAATCTGAGAAAATAAACTGTCCTTCCAGGCATCTTCAGGGTTAGCTAAGAACTGATGTTAAGGAGGGAATGAGAACAGGACACATTCACAGAGACATATGTGGATACAGGCACTCAATGGAGACACCTACCCTGTCACACAGACACACAGATAGGCTCTGTGACTCTTTAGTGATGGCTTTGTTATTCATTCATGTTTCATTCGTTCCACAAACATGAACTGAGTGTTGAGCACCTACTTTGTGCTAGGCAGTGGGCTGGGATTCTTCAGGCCCAGAAGACCAAGAAAAGAAAAACCGGCCAGGGGCAGTAATCCCAGCACTTTTGGAGGCCAAGGTAGGAAGATCACTTCAGGTCAGGAGTTCAAGACCAGCCTGGCTCATCTCTACTAAAAATTAGCCAGGCATGGTGGCAAATGCCTGTAATCCAGCTGCTTCAGAGGCTGAGGCATGAAAATCACTTTAACTTGGGAGGCGGAGGTTGCCACGAGCTGAGATTGTGCCACTGCACTCCAGCCTGGGTGACAGAGTAAGACTCCATCTCAAAAAAAAAAAAAGAAAGACAGAAAGAAAGAAATACAATATCTACCAGAGAAGCATGTGGTCACCAGCAGGCAATGTGAGATGAGCCATAACAAAAGGATGGGGATGGGCAGCTTTAGCAGACCCAGAGACAAAATAAGGTCTCAGCCTCATCCAAGGATCTTCAAGCAGGTCATCATAGCTGGGGCTTATATTGCCAGCAGAGAACAATGGCAGAGGAGGTTGGCAAAAGGCAGGGACTAGGCTCTCAAGAACCTTGAAGAACATGCTGAGTTTGTATTTTATCTGGAGCGGGCTGAAAGCCTTAAGCAGGAGAAGAGTGTGATCAGATTTATATATATTCAGTTTATGAAATTTCAGAAAGAGGAAAACATTGCATTGCAAAAACCCTCTTATAAACATATTTCATATGCCTTTCTGAGAACTGTGCTAATAATTCCCCTTCCACAGTCTATTTGGATTTTTAAATTTTTAAATTTTTATTTTTTAGAGATGAAGTCTTGCCATGATGCCCAGGCTCATCTCAAACTCCTGGGCTCAAGTGATCCACCCGCCTCAACCTCCCAAAGTGCTGGGATTACAGGCATGACCCACCACACCCAGCCCCTCAGTCTATTTGTAAGAAGGAAAGGCTGAACTAGTAGACTCTAAAATTGTATTTTCAAGAAAAGTTGTTATTTTTTCAAAATAAAAAAAAAAAAAAAATCAACTAACCCTGCCAGGCACAGTGGCTCACACCTGTAATCCCAGCATTTTGGGAGGCTGAGGTGGGCAATTACTTGAGGCCAAGAGTTGAGACCAGCCTGGCCAACATGGTGAAACACAGTATCTACTAAAAATACAAAAATTAGCCGGGCGTGGTGGCCTGTAGTCCTACCTACACGGGAGGCTGAGCCATGAGAATTGCTTGAACGCAGGAGGCGGAGGTTGCAGCGAGCCGAGATTGCACCACTGAACTCCAGCCTGTGTGACAGATCAAGACTCTGTCTCCAAAAAAAAAAAAAAAAAAAAAAAACTAACGTGTTGAAATATCTCACAATCACATGTAAAATATTTTCACAATGGAATATTACAAAGAGGCAAAATTGAAGACTCTATGGAACAGCACGTTACCCACCCTCCAGCTTTATCAAATCTTTCTATGTTGACATTTATTTCAAAATTTATATAATAAAGCATTAATTATAGTTGAAGCCTTCCTTGTCCCCTTCCTCCTCAGTATTAACTACCTGAATGTATAGTTTATCATCCCCATGCTAAGCAACATTCCACTTTATAAATACATTCTGATTTGTTTACCCAGTCTTGTGGTATCTTCTAGTTATTTCTGAAAAAAAAAAAATACTCTCCTTTGTCTATTTTTCTACTGGGTTGTTTGTTTTTCTATTACATGGTAGAAGTTGTTTATATATTATTATTATTATTTGCAGAGATGAGGTCTTGCTATGTTGCTCAGGCTGGTTTCAAACTCCCGGCCTAAAGCGATCCTCCCAACCCTCAGCCTCTCATACTGTTGAGATTACAGGCGTGAGCCATTGCACCGGGTTAGGGTTCTTTACATACTCTAGAGAGTGATTCATAATCAATTTTTTTTTGAGATGGAGTCTCGCTGTGTCACCCAGGCTGGAGTGCAGTGGCAGATATCACCTCACTGCAACCTCCGCCTCCCGAGTTCAAGCGATTCTCATGCCTCAGCCTTCCGAGTAACTGGAATTACAGGCATCCACCACCACACCTGGCTAATTTTTGTAATTTTAGTTGAGATAGGCTTTCACCATGTTGGCCAGGTTGGTCTCGAACTCCTGACCTCAGGTGATCCACCCACCTCGGCCTCCCAAAGTGCTGGGATTACAGGAGTGAGCCAGCATGCCCAGCCAGTAGTCAATTATTTTTTATGAAAAATCTTTTCTCCCAGTCTGTTGTCTACCTTTTCACTTTTTCTATGGTACCTTTTGTTAACTAGAAGTTTTAAATTTTAACATAGTCAAATGTATTGGTGTTTACCTTTATAAGCTGGACTTTTTAATTTTTTTTCAATTTATAGGACAACATGAATATATATATTGGACTTTCATATCTTGTATAAGAAATGCTTCTGGCTGGGCAGGATGGCTCAGTCTGTAACACCAGCACTTTGGAAGGCTGAGGCAGGTGAATTGCTTGAGGCCAGGAGTTTAGATCAGCCTGGGTAACATGGTGAGACCACGTCTCTACAAAATACAAAAAATTAGCCGGGCGTGGTGGTATGCACATGTAGTCCCAGCTACTGGGGAGGCTAAGCTAAGAGGATTGGTTGAGCCCGGGAGGTCAAGGCTGCAGTGAGCCATGACTACACCCCTCCACTCCAGCCTGGGCAACAGAGCAAAACTCTATCTCGAAAAAAAGAAAACAAATTATTCCTTTTCCCAAGTTCATAAAGTTATTCCTCTATATTTTCTTCAAGAAGTTCTGAAGTTTCACTTTAAATTTAGGGCATTTATTTCTAGAGGTAAGTACCTAATTTTATTTTAATCTTCACATAGATAACCAATGATCCCATGCTAATTTAGTGAATAGACGATCATTTTCCTACTGATTCACAATGTCAACTCAATCATATATCAAGTTTCCATGTATATTTTGAACTTTCTATTTTGTTCTATTTGTTTGTCTATTTAATGGAACAGTGAATAGTTCCTGTTGAATAGAGGCAGGGATACAATACAGTAATGGAATATTAAACTGGAAAGTTAGACTAGGTAATCATCTACCAGCCCTCCTATCTAGTCAGGTAGCAGTCATCTAGAGCAAGGGCCAGCAAATTACGGCCATGGGCTAAATCCAGCATGACACTTGTTTTTGTAAATAAAGATTTATTGGAATATAGTTATTTATGTATTGCCTGTGGCTGCTCTGAGTGCAATGATAGAATTGAGTTCTTTTCCATCTGCCTCATGCATTGTTCTTGGAAGGGTGAGGAGGGGGTATCCAAATAAAAGGCGGTAGGATATAAAAGGGAGCTGGAAATAAGTTCTCATTAGGGAAAAACTGAAAATTATCTGGTAGAGGGCAGGAGAAAAAGGAAAGGAGTTCTGTGGCTCCCAATTCTCAGGTCTCTTGGGCTACAGTGTCTCCTCCTAAGAGATGAAAAACCTGGCTGCCTATAGACCACTGATAAATGGAAACACAGATTTTCAGAGTAGCTCCATACTCTATTTAATTCTCTCCCTCCCTGACTCTGGAAATGCTTGATTTGGCTGTGTAAAAGTAATTCTAATTATAGTGATTTACATGAACTACTTACCATTTATGCCTAATTACCTCACAGCACAATAACAATTATGCATACATTAAATGTGTCAGATTAACCTGGTTGTAAATTTTACTCAATAACAAAAGTAAAGTGTTTATAAATGCTCATTCTTCATAGTTTGTTGCTCATATGGCATGGTCATCTGCTCACAACATCTTCAAATGTTAATTTATTAGAGAAAACATTATTACATAGGTAGGTGAAAGCAGCGTGGTAGTTTGTCACCAATTTTTTCACCTTGGTTAATAAATTTGGTATCTTATGAAGAAGGTATACTTTATTTTAGTATTATAGCATACGCTTACAGAAAGTTTCTTAGGAGTACAGAGGGAAAAAAAATAACTGCACCATAATGAAATCTATTTGTGTTTTGTTTTGTTTTGTTTTTTGAGACAGTCTCTCTCTGTCGCCCAGTCTGGAGTGCAGTGGCACGATCTCAGCTTACTTCAGCCTCAACCTCCTGGGCTCAAGTGATCCTCCCACCTCAGTCTCCCAATTAGGTGGACCACAGGCATGTACCACCATGCCTAGCTAATTTTTTTTTAGAGATGGGGCCTCCCTGTGTTGGCCAGGCTGGCTGAAATTCCTGGCCTCAAGCAATCCGCCCATGTCAGCCTCTCAAAATGCCGGAATTACAGGCAAGAGCCACCATACCCAGCCTATAATGAAGTTTAAACAATTGTATTAAAAACAAAATTCAAAGTTCATAAAATCATAAATCCTACTTAGCATATGTCTTAGTTCATTTTCTGTCACTTATAACAGAAACTGAGTTTCAGATATTCTGAAATTTATTTATTTTTAAACAGGTAGTAATTAGTTGAATTTAATGATAAAATGAAGATATTGAGAAATAGTATTTGTTTTTTTGTTTTTTTGGTTTTTTTTTTGAGACGGAGTCTCCCTCTGTCGCCCAGGCTGGAGTGCAGTGGCCGGATCTCGGCTCACTGCAAGCTCCGCCTCCCGGGTTCACGCCATTCTCCTGCCTCAGCCTCCCGAGTAGCTGGGACTACAGGCGCCCGCCACCTCGCCCGGCTAGTTTTTTGTATTTTTTAGTAGAGATGGGGTTTCACCGTGTTAGCCAGGATGGTCTCGATCTCCTGACCTCGTGATCCACCCGTCTCGGCCTCCCAAAGTGCTGGGATTACAGGCTTGAGCCACCACGCCCGGCCGAGAAATAGTATTTGTTATTTAAAGTTCAAGAAAATGGGCAGTCAGTACTGCTTAGCTTTCCTCCAAAATGGCTGAATATGTAGCACAGCAGCACAAATGCTGTAGCTAACAAACAACTTAAGTTCTTGAGTGATCTGTCTTCTCCTTAGCTGTTTGGATGGCCTATCAGAGAGAGAAGACTGTGCTGTGGTGAAACTTGTCCCTTACAGTTTCCACTATTCTTTCAACAATGCCAAGGTTTCATACCCAAGGCAAAGGTTTACAGTCCAAAGTCCGAGTTTTACTCAGAAACTGAGTAATTTATAAAGAAAAGGAATTTATGGGCCAGGCACAGTGGCCCACACTTGTAATCCCAACACTTTGGGAGGCCCAGGCAGGCAGATCACGTGGCACAGGAGTTCGAGACCAGCCTGGCCAAAGTGGTGAAACCCAGTCTCTACTAAAAATACAAATATTAGCTGGGCGTGGTGGCACACCCAGCTACTCAGAAAACTGAGGCAGGAGAATGGCTTGAACCCGGGAAGGTTGCAGTGAGCTGAGATCGCACCACTGCACTCCAGCCTGGCAACAGAGTGAGACTCAGTCTCGAAAAAAAAAAAAGAAAAAAAAAAAAAGAAAGGAATTTATTTCTTACAGTGATAGAGGCTGAGAAGTCCATGTCTGAGGGACCCCATCTAGTGAGGGCCTTCTTGCTGGTAAAGACTCTCTGCAGAGCCCCAGACGACACAGGGGCATCACATGGTGAGGGGGCTGAGTGTGCTAGCTCAAGACTCTCTTCCCCTTATAAAGCCACCAGTCCCACTCCCATGATAATCCATTAATCCATTAACCCATTACTCTACAAATGGACTAATCCATTCATGACAGCAGAGCCCTCATGACTCAGTCACCTCTGAAAGGATTCACCTTTCAATACTGCCACAATGGGGATTAAATGTCAACATGAGTTCTGAAAGAGACAAATATTCAAACCATAGCACCAGATTAAAGAACTCTCCAAATAAAGTTTTTCCATCACTGGAAAACCTAATAGCCCAAAGTTTCCTTTTCTGATAATTGGCATATCAGTGTTTGTTTTTAGAAAAAAATAGGTCTGTGTCATCTTTATTCTCTTCAAAAACTAAAGTTCTATATACTTTTCTTCAAATTATGCTAGATGTTTGGATCTCTTTCAGTATTTTAAAGATTTAGTGGGGCCAGGCGCAGTGGCTCACACCTGTAATCCCAGCACTTTGGGAGGCCAAGGCGGGTGGATCACTTGATGTCAGGAGTTTGAGACCAGTCTGGCCAACATGGTGAAACCCCGTCTCTACTAAAAATGCAAAAATCAGCCAGGCGTGGTGGTGGGCACCTGTAATCCCAGCTACTCGGGGGGCTGAGACAGGAGAATCACTTGAACCCAGGAGGCAGAGGTTGCAGTGAGCCAAGATCGCACCATTGAACTCCAGCCTGGGTGACACAGCGAGACTCGGTCTCAAAAAATAAATAAAAAATAAAATTGTTTATTTAAAAATTTTTAAATTGTTAAATAAAATATTTATTTAAAATAAAGATTTAGTGGGTTTAGGAAACTATAAGGGCCAAGAGCAATGGCTCATGCCTGTAATCCCAGCATTTTGTGAGGCCAAGATGGGAGGACTGCTTGAACTCAGATCAACACCAACACCAGCCTGGGCAACATGGCAAGACCCTGTCTCGGAAAGAAGGGAGGGAGGGAGGGAGGGAGGCAGGCTATAAGACAAATACTATTAGAAAAATATGTTTCTCTACCTACTAAACATTTATTCACATGCACTAGGATTTAACAAATAGGACCTTTCATTAGACACATTTGAAACTCTACCTGCCATATCAAATCTTCCATTTACATTAGATTTTAACTACCCAATAAAACCAGGGTTATTCACTAGCTGGCCCATCATAGCCAACTCAGATATCAAAGGTGGATGTATGGGAAAATACCCCTAAGAAGAGCCAATGATTTTTTTAAAAACCACCGTTGTTGAATCGGCAACCAAATAAGTTAATAATTACAGTATACTTGTGATTGGATGGGAGTTCACCAACCACTGTAAGATGAGCTCTAGGGATGCTACAGAGTAGGGAGGAGGGATAAAAGGAATATATTTCCAGGAGGCTGGGGCAGACAGATTGCTTCAGCTCAGGTGTTCAAGACCAGCCTGGACAACATGGCAAAACCCCATCTCTATTTAAAAAAAAAAAAAAAAATTACAAAAAAATTATCTGGGTGTGGTGGCACACACCTGTGGTCCCAGTTACTGGGGAGGCTGAGGTGTGAGGCTTGCTGGAGCCCGGGAGGTTGAGGCTGCAGTGAGCCATGATTGCACCACTGCATTCTAGCTAGGCAACGGAGTGAGACCCTGTCTCAAAAACAAAACAAAAAAAAAGAAATATATTTCCAAAAGGAAGAGGACTAGAAAGGGAGCAAGATGCAAAATTCAGGAAAGCAATTCAAACCTCAGATAACCAAAATATCCAGTTGAGTACAACATGTTGTTTCCTGGCTAGGCCACATAACTAAACTGTTAGTTTACTTGGATGCCCACCTGTATCACAAACTATATAATTACATAGTTTTATATGTTATAGTTCATATACTCTATGCAAATATATCCCTATATATCACATATAACTAGATATGCAGTACATAAGCAGTCTATATTTTTTAAACTTTTTGGTTCTTTACTCACCTATAAACTTTGAGAAATATGGGAAAAAGAGGTTGGTCATCAAAACAAATAATTCATCATTATTACCTACAACCATCGTGCTAGACTGATCACTCATGGTGCCCACCACACTCACAGTCCACTTCTGAGAGCAACTGCCATGCTCACAGGAGCAGCCCTACATGGGAACACAGGTAAGTCAATCTTTACACTGGTTAACGGCCTCTAAGAAACCCAGTGTGAAAGCTCTACCCGAACAGGGATGAAGTCATTGGTTGACCTATGAGATCCTTACTCAGGAATTTAAACTACAGACACATAGAGAGAATTAAGAAGTTGGTAGAAGTTGAAGCAGACATGAGAGACAAAGAACAAAAAAGTAAGTGGGTGCTGTGGTCTCAATGTTTGCATTGCCCCAAAATTCACATGCTGAAGTTCTCACCCCCAAAGTGAGGCTCTTAGGAGGTAGGCCCTTTGGAAGGTGATGAGGTCATGAGAGCAGAGCCCTCCTCAGTTGGATTAGTGCCCTTACAAAAGAGGCCTGACGGAGCTCATTTGTCCCTTCAGCCATGTGAGGACACAGTGAAAAGACAGCTGTCCATGAATAGTTAAGCAGGCCCTCACCAGACACTGAATTTGCCAGCACTTTGATCTTGGCCTTCCCAGCACCCAGAACTACGAGAAATCTTTTTCTGTTGTTTATAAGCTACCCAGTTTATGGTATTTTGTTATAGCAGCCCAAGTGAACCAAGACAATGAATGATACGAATGGCAGAGTACCGTAAGGCCTAGCTGTGTCATGGAGGTGCCTTTCATTGCTACGTTCTTATATAATCTCATTCTAAATCTCCATTTGTTTCTGCAATCTAAATGAATCTCTATTTCTTTCAACTAATAGTGTTAACACAATGGGAAGACACTTTCTTTACGTAAAAATAAACTAATTATATTCTCGGGAGCTTTATTAAAAAGTAAAATTACTTTCACTCATTTTTGTTTGTTTTTTATTTGTATTGTAGAGACAGGGTCTCCCTATATTGTCCAGGCTGATCTCAAACTTCTGGCCTCAAGCTATCCTTCCACCTTGGCCTCCCAAAGTGCTAGGATTATAGGTTCAGCCACCACACCTGGCCCTTATTCTTTTTTTTTTTTTTTTTTTTTTGAGATGGAGTGTCTCTCTGTCACCTAGGCTGGAGTGATCTTGGCTCACTGCAACCTCCGCCTCCTGGATTCCAGCGATTCTCCTGCCTCAGCCTCCTGAGCAGCTGGGATTACAGGCACCTGCCACCATACCTGGCTAATTTTTGTATTTTTAGTAGAGACGGGGTTTCATCATGTTGGCCAGGCTGGTCTCAAACTCCTGACTTCAGGTGATATGCCCACCTCGGCCTCCCAAAGTGCTGGGATTACAGGCATGAGCCACTGCATTTGGCCCCTCATTCATTTTTAAGTAAAGTACTACTAATGGTTGTTCTATGGTGCTTTTCTTCTAAAGACTTTACAGTAAAAGCATATTTGGCAGGGGGTGGGGACAGTCAATTAAAGGAAAACTAGTTTCTTAGGTTGGACCATATTTTAACTCTTATTACTATTAACGTTCTCCAGAATTTAAAGATGAGACTATCGGCTTCTATATTAGATAAGGAACAGGAGTTTTCCTGTTGTCATGGAATTTTAACAAAAGCTCAAAGCTGAGGACCAGGGAAAATAAGCTCCCATTCGCTCTAAAGAAAGACACAAGCTGAATGCGGTGACTCACACCAATTATCCCAGTGCTTCTGAGGCTGAGGCAGGAGGATTGCTTAAGGCCAGAAGTTCAAGACCAATCTGACAACATAGTGAGATCCTGTCTCTATAAAAAATTAAAAAACTAGTGGAGTATGGTGGTGCATGCCTGTAGCTCTAGCCTACTCAGGGGGCTGAGGGAGGAGAACCATTTGGGCCCAGGACTTCAAGGCTACTAGTGAGCTATGATCGTGCTACTGCACTCCACTTGGGTGACAGACTGAGGCAGTATCTCCAAAAATAAATAGGCCAGGCAGAGTGGTTCATATCTGTAATTCCAGCACTTTGGGAGGCCGAAGCAGGGGGATCACTTGAGATCAGGAGTTTAAGACCAGCCCGGCCAGTATGGCAAAACCCCGTCTCTGCTAAAAATACAAAAATTAGTCAGGCATGGTGGCAGGCGCCTATAATCCCAGCTACTTGGGAGGCAGGAGAATCATTTGAACCTGGGAGGTGGAGACTACAGTGAGCCAAGATCACACCACTGCACTTCAGCCTGGGCGACAGAGTAACACTCTGTCTCAAATAAATAAATAGGTCAGGCGCGGTGGCTTATGCCTGTAATTCCACACTCTGGGAGGCCGAGATGGGCGGATCACCTGAAGTCAGGAGTTCGAGACCAGCCCGACGAACATGGTGAAACCCCATCTCTACTAAAAATACAAAAATTAGCTGGGCGTGGTGGTGCGTGCCTGTAATTCCAGCTACTCAGGAGGCTGAAACAGGAGGATTGCTTGAACATGGGAGGTGGAGGTTGCAGTGAGCCAAGATCACACCACTGCACTCTAGCCTGGGCAACAGAGCAAGAATCCATCTATAAATAAATAAATAAATAAATAAATAGACACACTAGTCACATCCATGCAGGAATTAGGTTTAAAACAACAACAACAACAAAAGGCAAAACAGCCCTAAAACCAAAGTGAAACTGAAGAGAGGGATCAAGGTATAAAGTTGTTAGCTGGGTAGGGTGCCGTGGTGTTCCCTTCACATATCTCGTAACAAATACGAGGGGTTCCCAAGAGAAGCATCCAAAGAGATAAGGATTGAATATAAATTGATATGGACATCGCTCTCCCCAGCTGGATGCTTGCCTAGGTAAGAAAATGCGCAAGCAGCTGCCAGAGCAGGGTGTGGAAGAGTTCTTGGGAGAACTTGATATACATCCCCAGGAGGAAGGGGTATGCATGACAAAGACAGAAATTAGTGCCTGCTTCTTGCTTGCAAAAGTCTGAGGACAGGAGGCTGACTGAGGCTGCCCATGCAGCAAGGAGTAGAGAAAGAAGATGTTACGCTTCCTGTGGCCTGCACAGACACCATATAAGATGACCCAACAAGAAATGTTCCAGGTCAGGCACGGTGGCTCAAACCTATAATCCCAGCACTTTGGGAGGCTGAGACAGGTGGATCACTTGAGGTCAGGAGTTCAAGACCAGCCTGGCCAACATGGTGAAATCCCATCTCTACTAAAAATATAAAAATTAGCCAAGTGTGGTGGTGCATGCCTATAACCCAGTTACTTGGGAGGCTGAGGCGGGAGGATCACCTGAACCCAGGAGGCAAAGGTTGCCATGAGCCAAGATATAACGCCACTGCACTCCTGCCTGGGTGACAGAGTGAGACTCTGTCTCAAAAAAAAAAAAAAAAAAAAAAAAAAGACCTGAAAGGACCCCACCCAAGAAGCCTAAGGGCAAGGGCAAGGCGGTGTCAGAAGAATGCGGGGTTGTGAGTTGCTTCCCCAGAGTCATAAGAGGTTAGTCAAAGATTGGAGAAGTGTGGAGGTCCCCATGGGAGTCTTAAAGAACCCACCAATAAGACCCTCAACAAAGAGCTGGCATGTCAGCATCTACCATACATAACTGGTTGCTTATGACTGCTGTTTCACTCTAATCTTTCATTCTTCTCATTCTGACCCTAGAGATGTCAGGCAAACAGAGAAAGAAGGAGGAAGAAAAGGGAAAGAACACATCACTCCTCCTTTTCCACGCTGATCCCTGGATGAGACCTGAGCTAGAGAAAAGGAAAAGCTTTGATTTCCATAGAAGTTTTTATCTAGACTGGACTGCATTTTTAAAATTCTTAAATATGAAGCTATTCAAATCCCTGAAGGCAAAAGAAAGCTATGGAACATCAAAAGGCTAGGAATGGGGATCCAACAGAATTTGTGTAAAGGAACTGGCAGAAATTTTTCAAGCTGTTTCATGATTGTGCCCTACTGCATTGCATCCATTTTAGAAAATGCTTACACTTTTAACTGTTTAATCTTTCATATCACACAAGCCTCACCTTTGAAAAAAGGCCTTCTGCCTCTATATTATATCCTTTAAGGTCCTCGTGTAATTTCTGCAAACACTGTATGACTCTTCTTTGATGTTCATCATCCTTTAGCTCATGAGCTTTGATCAGAAAATCATAGTGGTCCAGAGGTCCATGGCAAACGGCCAAAGCCTTCAAGTAAGTCTCTGAAGTGGCAGTTGGGGCCATGCTCTCAGATGTCTGAACTGTATAGGCTATAAACAAAAACATATAAAATTTTAGACTTTCTTAAATACATTTCACAGTGCTCTACATGTTTCGTAAGGGTCAAATTCAAACTTTTAACTAGTTACATCTATTTGAGCAGTTTTTGTTAATGTCATTTTGATAAAAATAATATAAAATACATTTTCAGCCAGGCATGGGGGCTCACGCCTGTAATCCCAGCACTTTGGGAGACCAGGGCAGGTGGATCACTTGAGGTCAGGAGTTCAAGAGCAACCTGACCAAATGTTGAAACCCAATCTCTACTAAAAATACAAAAATTAGCCAGGTGTGGTGGGGCATGCTTGTAATCCCAGCTACTTGGGGTGCTGAGTCATGAGAATTGCCTGAACCTGGGAAGCAGTGGTTGAAGTGAGCAGAGATTGTGCCACTGTACTCCAACCTGGGTGACAGAGTGACACTCGGTCTCAAAAAAAAAAAAAAAAAAATTAAACAATGAATATATTTCTAATTGTTTTATTTTAACAAAAGGGAATAAACCCCAAACCCATAAACTATAATTGTAACCTCTCTTCCAGAAGGCCTATTCCTACTACAGCTTCTGCTTTGCTTCCAGTCCACTAAAAGAGCCACTAGTGCTCCTCATCTCCTTCCCAAAGCAAGAGAGTTGCCTTTCTTTGACTTAGCCCTAATTCTGGTTCTTAAGCACCAAGGCAGAGACATCAAGATTAGTCCCAAGGGTTTTCCACTGCTCCTTAATTCTCTACCCAAAGACAACACAACATTCAGATATTACCACATCGATTTCAGCCCTCTGCTTCTAAGATGTTTTTCTGTTTTCCATAACCTTTAGGGAGTTGGACATGGAGTTGAGACACAGCAAGAGTGTCTGCTTCAAAGCAGGGTGGTGTTCTGATCCTATTTTTAGCCTCTCCTGGGAGAGAAATGATTGTGGCGAGGTCCAACCATAATTCCATTCCTTATCTGGGGCAGGTTTAATGAGCAGCTAACTCCTTCTCTACTGTTTAGAAGCAACAATAAACAGCAGCAACCTGGCACATTTTTCAGAACAAGATTTCCCAAAGGTACTCTGCCAGGATTTTATTCATTTCATTGAACATTGTGTTTCCTTTATCACAGTAACATAAAAATTACTTTAGTGAAAAGAATTAACAATCACAATGTTAGGTCCATGTTTTCCCCAAAAGAGGGGGAAAAGTCCTTAAATATACTATGAATGTTGGAGATAGGGACGGCTGTCTTCCATTATTTATTCCCCCTTTCTAAATAGAAGTTTTAGCTGGATGCATGGCTGCCCAAATACATATTACATCTCCTAGCCTCTCTTGCAGTCAGGTATGGCCATGTGAGCAGGTTCTAACAATGGGATATGAGCAGAAACGTGTATAGTTCTGATATACCCCATTAAAGGAAAAGGGCATATCCTCCTGGCTCCCTTTTCCTCTCCTCTCTCTAACTGGAGTGAAAGTGTAATGACTGCAGCTGGAAGAGGCAATGAGATGCACACAGAATGTTGAATAAAGCAGAGCAACAAGATGCACAAAGCCTGGTTCTCCAACAATGCTGAGCTGCCAAACCAGCTCTGGATTGCCTACCTGGATTTTTATGTAAAAGAATAATCAACTTCTGGCCAGGCACAGTGGCTCACACATGTAATCCCAGCACTTTGGGAGGTTTAGACGGGCAGATCACTTGAGCTCAGGAGTTCGAGACCAGCCTGGGCAACATAGTGGGACTTCATCTCTACTAAAAATAAGAAATTTTTAAAAAAAATTTTTTTTAATTAGCCAGGCTTAAAATTAGCATGTGCCTGTAGTCCCAGCTACTTGGGGAGGCTGAGGTGGGAGGACAGCTTAAGCCCAGGAGTTTGAGGCTGCAGTGAGCTATGACCTACACCACTGCACTCCAGCCCGGGCAACAGAGTGAGACTCTCTCTCCAAAAGAAATAAAAAGTGAGTAATAAACTTCTATCTTGCTTTTAAAGTAGTGTATAGCCGGGCGTGGTGGCTAAAGCCTGTAATCCCAGCACTTTGGGAGGCCGAGATGGGCGGATCACGAGGTCAGGAGATCAAGACCATCCTGGCTAACACGGTGAAACCCCGTCTCTACTAAAAAATACAAAAAAAACTAGCCGGGCGAGGTGGCAGGCGCCTGTAGTCCCAGCTACACGGGAGGCTGAGGCAGGAGAATGGCGTGAACCCGGGAGGCGGAGCTTGCAGAGAGCCGAGATCCGGCCACTGCACTCCAGCCTGGGCGACAGAGCGAGACTCCGTCTCAAAAAATAAAAAAATAAAAATAAATAAATAGTGTGTAATTGGGGTCTCTGTTACAGAAGCCTAAGTTGTACCCTAACTGATATAGGTGCTTAAGGCCTGTAAAAGAGAATCTAAGGGCATCCTGGAACACTGGGCCTTACAGCACCAGGATAAGGTTTGGGTTCAATGTTGAAGCTGGAGATGCAGGCTGAAAGTCCCTAAATGTTCCCGGCAATTTGAGATATTTGCCAGTGTGACATAATAAGAAATATATTTGATCTTTGTCCCTGTTCCTTGGCACGGAGTTCCTAAAACCCTTGGAATTTCCTGAGTAATAGGAGTGTTTTCTGTTTTTCATTGCATCACACCTGAGTTTATGTTAAGGAGGTGACTCTAGGGTGAGGCTGGTAGCCGGAAGGACCAAGTAGGTAGAAGGTTGGAACTTGCAGCCCCACGCACTGACCCCAGGAAGGTGGGGCTAGAGATTGGCTCTGTAAACACTCAAGGAGACTTGGAGAGCTTCTGGTTGGTGAACACATCTAGGTGCGTTCAACCTCTAGGTATCCCCCTAGGCATTTCTTCTATTGGGCTCCCTGAGTTGTATCCTTTATCACAAACCAGTAAGCATAAGCAAAATTTTTCCCTGAGTTCTGTGAGCTATTCTAGCAAATTATCAAATCTAAAGGGGAGGAAGGTTATGGGAATTCCCGAATTTGTAGTTGCCAGGTAGATATGTTGGTAGCCTGTGCACCCCATTTGCAGCTGGCATGTGAAATGGGGGCATTCTGTGGGACTGAGCCCTTTTACTTGTGGGATCTGATGCTCACTTCAAATAAAGAGTGTCAGAATCAAATTGAACTGTTGAATACCCAGTTAGTGTTACAGGATTTGAGAATCTCACAAGAGAAAAACGCTCTTCTCTACCCCCTCTTTTAGATTTCTGGAGTCAACCAAGGGAGAAACTTCAGAGTGATTACTGATATATTCCTCTCCCTCCCACAATCCTGTTCTCCACTCCTCAACCAGGTTCTCAGCCAATCAATCATCGATGCTACTCAATTTTGTATGTGAATACTCTCTAATTTATTCCCTTCTCTCCTTCCTCATCCTACCACCCCAGCTTGAGCCCTTTAAAGGAAGCAGGGTCTCTCTTAGGGCCTGCCATGCCCCCTCAATGTGGAAAAGAAAAATCTGGAATTCCTTCAAGGGAAATTCCAGACACCTAGCTAGCCCTGAGAAGTAAATGAGTCACTTGATAAGAAGATAATAGGAACTCAAAATAATGGCCAAGGAAGTTAGAGATGTTCTCCATAGAAACTAAAGATAACATCTTAATATATGTCACTGAGTTGTTTTTCAGAAACTCCAACCCCTACCAAACAGATCCACTGGGACACAGACCTCAGATAAGGAGGAACTGAGGACTGAATTCTGACCACTGTTCTTTGTTCTAAATTTCTTCCTGAGAGGCCTGAAGGAGGTTATGCTCATGAGCCAGAGCTAACATTCTTTTCTGTTGACCCCAAATTTTTAGACAAAGCTTTGTTTCCTTAACCAATTGCAAATCAGAAAATCTTTTAATCCAGCTTTGACCTGCGGGCCACTCCCTTCAAGATATCCCACTATTTTAGGTCAAATCAATGCATAGCCTCCACGTACTGATGCATGACTCTGATCGCCACCACTGTGCCAAATTTACCACTACCACGATCTGTAAAATATCTTCCATCAACTCTAGGGCTGATCTTACTAAAATCCACATGTGATTTTATCAATCTTTGGCTTGAAATTCATTTCATTGTTTAAAGGAGCGGCCTTTAAACTTTATTTTAATAGCCATACCTTTCTTACATACAAAATGTTCCACAGAATCCTGTTTATTAAAGAGAAAAGTGTGAATCCCCCTCATTCACATACCCACACCACCCTATTTCCCAACAGCCTCACTTTAGAGGATGATATTTAGTACAAATAATGTACAGAAAAGGGTTAACACAACAGGCCTGAGACTACTATCCACAGAGCATATTTACTTATGTCTCAAAATAAACAAATAAATAATACCTAATTTTTAAAAGTTGAGGCTGGGTGGAGTGGTGCATATCTGTAGTCCCAGCTACTTGGGAGGCTGAGGCAGGAGGATCCCTTTAACCAAAAGTTGGATGCTGCAGAGCACCATGATCATGCCTGTGAATGGCCACTGCACTCCAGCCTTGGCAGCATAGCAAGACCTCATTTCTAAAAAAAATAAAAATAAGATAAATAAAAATTGTTTTGGCCAGGTACAGTGGCTCATGCCTGTAATCCCAGCATTTTGGAAGGCTGAGGTGAAAAGATCACCTGAGCTCAGGAGCTCGAGACCAGCCTGGAAAACATAGTGAAACCTCTGTCTTTACAAAAAAAAAAAATTAATTAGCCAGGCATGATGGTATATGCCTGTAGTCCTATAGGGATTACTACTACCAGGAATTACTGCTACTCGGAGGGTTGAGGTGGGAGGATAACTTGAGCCTGGGAGGTTGAGGCTGCAGTGAGTGGCGATCATGCCACTGCACTCCTGCCTGGGTGACAGAGCAAGACCCTGTCTAAATAAATTAATTAATTAATTAACTAAAAATTGTTTAAAAGTTATTCATAGGAAATATCAGTATTGTGGGCAAAACATACTGATTCTCTTGGCATCTGCCTTTGGAGAGGCTTAGTATTTCTTTTATTTTCACTAGCCTAACATCTTGATTTAATAGTGTAGACTTCATTCCCAGTTTTCAGAAAAGAAAACCAAGGTACAGTGAAGATGAGGCATAAATTCAGCTAGTCAGCAGAGATAAAAAGAGAATCAGTCAGGCAAGATACTCAAGGCTGACAGATTGGCCAGCTTAGCCCTGGATAGCAGCTGTATAAATTGAAATACAAAAGACTTCTCAAAAGCTGCACTAAATTAAATCTGTTACTACATCAGTGTACACAAATTATGTGATGCTGCTGCCATATTATTTTGATTTGTATTAATTTGTCTTATTGTACTCCAAATGGACAGTGGGAAAATGCCATTCGGAAGTTCTACACACTAATCTACAAACATAAATGAAAGATTTTAGGAACCCAAAAAGTCTGCGCTATTCTTTCGAATACTTCAATTTTGTACCTTATTTCACTATATTCTCCTAAACTAAGTTTCAGGAAGATCCTACTATATTCCACAGCCCACTTGCCGCAAGATTTAATCAGTATCTTGTGTCCTACATCTGAATAACCTATTAAAACTTCCTTGATACTGTAAAAATTATTCCTATTTAGTTTTACTTTCCCCAGGGAAAAAATGAGTTTCCTCAAGCTTTGTGTATAGTTGTAATTACTTTCATTTTCTCCAATTTTTTTAAGTAAACGTAACCTCAAGATTGCATTATCTGCATAATACAACAAAAGATGATACTTAGAAACTAGACCAACCTTGGCTCTTTCTCTTATCTCTTCCCAGTTCAAAATGCTTTCGTCTCTTACGGCCAGCATTCTCTTAGATCTGCAGTTGGGCTCAACGCATTCAAGTCTCAGCACAGTCTTCTTTGTGTTTTAGCCTTTTTCTGGAAAATCAGCTTAATCTGCCTATGATAATGATAGCCACTCTGCTTCCTGTCATAATGCCACTTTCCTTGGGCACACAAAGAATCCTTGCCCTTCTTATCCTGATCTTGTCGTGAGGTTGGTGCTTGCCACATGCCACACGTGTTACAGAGTCTAGAGGGTTTTAGAGACATTCACCATGTTTATGGGAATGCTATCTGCAAGAAAAGAAGTGATTTCTTTCCATTTTTCCATTTTCACCTTAAAATATAAGTTTGGAACAAATAAAATTCTCCTGAAGCTGTGGAGTCCCAAGTTTATGCTAATATGCTCCCCCTGACTAATCTTACTTCATTAAACAAATAATATATAATAAACTGAAACTGTCTTTACAAAATTATGACAGTAAGAGAAATCTGACATAGTCAACTCCACCTTGCTTCTGACCTCCAAGCTCTGCTTGATCATTCCTGGGCACAGGCCAAGCTAACTTTAGGAGGAATTTAGTTTATAGTTTAACTTTAAAATAATGACCACAATATTATTGCTCCCTCCCTTAAGCTAACCCCACCCTTTCTCAAAAACCAAAAGCCACTTTTGTAAGACTAATGAAAGCCCACAAGAATAAAATTATGGGAGGGGCCTGAACTCTGCTAAAATGTAGGCCAAGTTTCTACACTCCCTTACTGCTCAGGGGTCATGTGGCCAGAGGTCACAAGATTTGTGACTTCTCCAACTGCTTCTACAAATAACATCACTGTTATAGAACCTAAGATTGGTTTTGCTGAAATGTCTTTCAGACTGACCCCACCTGGACTCATGACTCAATTGGTCCTGTTGTCCCACGCAGAGTTGGACTCAGCACATGAGGATCAATTTCCACACCCCTATTATTTCATCCCCAACCAATCAACAGCACCATTCCCTAGCCCCCTGCCCATGAAACTATCATAAAAACGCTCAGCTCCAAGCCTGCAGAGAGACTGATTTGAGGAATAACTCCAGTTCTCCTGTGTGGGACTGCCTTGCATCAGTTAAACTCTTTTCTCTACTGGAATGCCACGGTCTCAGGGGATTGATTTTTGTCTGTACAGTAAACAGAAAGAACCCGTCAGGTAATTACAAATTCATAATCATGCTCTTCTTAATGGCACAATCCAAAAAGAAGAGGCAATCCAAATTGTCACTGATACCCTTACAAGAATTGTTATATAATAAATATAGGGCTTTTCTTCTTAACAAGGTCTGAGTTAGCATCCACGACAGACTTAAGGAGAGGTAGGTGTCTGGAAGCCTCTTGAAATTAAAAGAAAATTGTATATTGTATATTTCAAAATTAATAATGGATTTTAAACGGTCTCATCACAAACATGATAAGGAGCTGAGGTGATGAATGTTATTAACTGGATTTAATCTTTCTAGAACATATACATCTGTTAAAACACCACAATGTACCCCATAAATATATACAATTATTTGTCAATTAAATTATGAGTTCTATAAAAGAAAGAAAATTACGTGTGAGTATGCTTAATCTGAGGCAAGTCCTCTAAATATACAACTTTCCGATTTTTAAACAAGATAAGAACCAATGTTTTATAAATTTTTTTTGGCAACAGGGTCTCTCATTCTGTGGCCCATGCTGGAATGCAGTGGCATGATCACGGCTCACTGCAGCCTCAACCTTCCAGGCTCAAGCTATCCTTCCACTCCATCCTCGTGAGTAGCTGGGACTACAGGCACACACCACCATGCCTGGCTCATGTTTCATTTTTTATAGAGAGGGGTTCTCCCTATGTTGCCCAGGCTGGTCTTGAACTCCTGGACTCAAATGATCCTTCCGCCTTGGCCTCCCAAAGATCTGGAATTATAGGCATGAGCTACCACATCCAGCCCAAGAACCACTGTTTAAAAAAGAACTGTTGGCCGGGCACAGTGGCTCACGCTTGTAATCCCAGCACTTTGGGAGGCAGAGGCAGGTGGATCACGAGGTCAGGAGATCGAGACCATCCTGGCTAACATGGTGAAACCCCATCTCTATTAAAAATACAAAAAATTACCCCGGCGCAGTGGCGGGCGCCTGTAGTCCCAGCTACTCGGGAGGCTGAGGCAGGAGAATGGCGTGAACCAAGAAGGCGGAGCTTGCAGTGAGCTGAGATCGTGCCACTGCACTCTAGCCTGGGTGACAGAGTGAAACTCTGTCTCGAAATAAATAAATAAATAAATAAATAAATAAATAAAAGAACTGTTGGGTTGGGCACAGTGGCTCATGCCTGTAATCCCAGCACTTTGGGAGGCTGATCACTTGAGACCAGGAGTTTGAGGTTACAGTGAGCTATGATTATAATACTGCACTGAGCCTGGGCAACAGAGGAAGCCCCTATTTCTAAAAAAAGCGACAAAAAAGAAAGAAAAGAAAAGAGAACAAGGAAGGAAGGCAGGCATACAGAATCTGAGGCCCTACCCCAGCCCTCTGAATCAAAATTTGCATTTTCAACAAAATACTTAGGTGTTTTACATGCACATTAAAGGTTGAGAAGCACTGTGCCAGGGAATGACCAGAGACTCCTACAGATTTTCACGAAAAAGCCTTTCTGTGAAAAACACATTCAGTTGACACCTGAATGCCAAAAGGAGTCACCCATGAGAAATATCAAGGAGAACATCCCAGCCTAAGTTTATAGATGAGGAAAAGTGGAAATGGAAATGAGCTTCATATTTTCAAGGGAAGAGAAAGGAAGTTTATATGGTTGATGTAAATAAGCAAGGTAGACTATGTGCTACAAGAAGAGGTTGGAAAGGACAATAAGAGGCCCAGCACAGTGGCTCACACCTGTAATTCCAATACCTTGGGAGGCTAAGACTGGCGGATCACTTGAGGCCAGGAGTTCGAGGCGGGCAGATCACTTGAGGAGGGTGGATCACTTGAGGCCAGCCTGGCCAACACGGTGAAACCCCATCTCTACTAAAAATACAAAAAGTAGCTGGGCATGCTGGTGCATGCCTATAATCCCATCTACTCACGTGGCTGCGGCACAAGAATCACTTGAACCCAGGAGGCAAAGTTTGCATGAGCCAAGATCACCCTCACTGCACTCCAGCCTGGGCAACAGAGCAAGACTCTGTCTCAAAAAAAAAAGTACAAGCACTAAATGATGTATGGCCTTAAAAGCCATGGTAAGTAATGCAAGTTTTTTTTTTGTTTGTTTGTTTGTTTTTTTGTTTTTTTTTTGAGACGGAGTCTCGCTCTGTCGCCCAGGCTGGAGTGCAGTGGCGCGATCTCGGCTCACTGCAAGCTCCGCCTCCCGGGTTCACGCCATTCTCCTGCCTCAGCCTCCTGAGTAGCTGGGACTACAGGCGCCCGCCACCGCGCCCGGCTAATTTTTTGTATTTTTAGTAGAGACGGGGTTTCACCATGGTCTCGATCTCCTGACCTTGTGATCCGCCCGCCTCGGCCTCCCAAAGTGCTGGGATTACAGGCGTGAGCCACCGCGCCCGGCAGTAATGCAAGTTTTTTAAGTTGGATTGAGAACAAGGAGAAAGTTTTTCTATTTTGTTGTTTTTTTTCTTTATTTGCTTTTT
Source organism: Theropithecus gelada (assembly GCF_003255815.1). NCBI lineage: Eukaryota > Metazoa > Chordata > Mammalia > Primates > Cercopithecidae > Theropithecus > Theropithecus gelada. The sequence continues at coordinate 132,968,925 of NC_037671.1, read as the reverse complement.
TTTTTAAATTAAACTTAACCCCTCTAAGCAGAAGAGGCTGAGCGCGATGGCTCACGCCTGTAATCCCAGCACTTTGGGAGGCGGAGGTGGGCAGATGGCCTGAGCTAGGAGTTCAACAGCAGCCTGGGCAACACGGTGAAATCCTGTTTCTACTAAAATACAAAAAAAATGAGCCAGGCGTGGCGGCGTGTGCCTGTAGTCCCAGCTACTCGGGAGGCTGAGGCAGGAGAATTGCTTGAAACTGGGAGGCAGAGGTTGCAGTGAGCCGAAATCGTGCCACTGCCCTCCAGCCTGGGCTACAGAGACTCCGTCTCTAAAAAAAAAAAGAAGCAGAAGAAGGTTTAGATCAGGGTACAAGATATTATTGAAGATAATAAAGATTGATAAAAGATTGCTTTAGAAAATAAGATTAGGGGCCGGGCGCGGTGGCTCAAGCCTGTAATCCCAGCACTTTGGGAGGCCGAGGCGGGTGGATCACAAGGTCAGGAGATCGAGACTATCCTGGCTAACATGGTGAAACCCCGTCTCTACTAAAAATACAAAAAAAACTAGCCGGGCGCGGTAGCGGGCGCCTGTAGTCCCAGCTACTTGGGAGGCTGAGGCGGGAGAATGGCGTGAACCGCGGGGGCGGAGCTTGCAGTGAGCCGAGATCGCGCCACTGCACTCCAGCCTGGGAGACACAGTGAGACTCCGTCTCAAAAAAAAAAAAAAAAAAAAAAAAAAAAAGAAAATAAGATTAGGAATGCAAAGTGGAAGCAGAATGTGTGAATTATATAGTATGTGAATTATTTTCTTTTGTTTTTTCTTTTTTTGAGATGGAGTTCCACCCTTGTTGCCCAGACGAGAGTACAATGGAGCAATCTCAGCTCACTGCAGCCTCCACCTTCTGGGTTCAAGCAATTTTCCTGCCTCAGCCTCCTAAGTAGCTGGGATTACAGGCACTTGCCACCATGCCTGGCTAATTTTTCATATTTTTAGTAGAGATGGGGTTTCACCATGTTGGCCAGGCTGGTCTCAAACTCCTGACCTTAGGTCATCCACCCGCCTTGGCCTCCCAAAGTGCTGGGATTACAGGCATGAGCCACTGCACCCAGCTGTGAATTTTTTTCAATAAAACTACTATGTATTTTTTTACGTGACAGTAGAAATTAGGAAACTATTCAAATAGTTAAGAGATATCTATGGTCTGGACACAGTGGATCATGCCTGTAATCATAGCAATTTGGGAGGCTGAAGCAGGCAGATCACTTGAGTCCAGGAGTTCAGGACCAGCCTGGGCAACATGGTGAAACCCCGTCTCTACAAAAAATACGAAACTTAGCCAGGTGTGGTGGTACACACCTGTCGTCCCACCTACACAGGAGACTGAGATGGGAGAATCACTTGAGCCCAGGAAGGTTAAGGCTGCAGTGAGCCATGATTATGTCACTACACTCCAGCCTGGGGAACAGAGTGAGACCCTGTCTTAAAGAAAATAAATAAATAAAAGAAAGAGAGGCCGGGCGCGGTGGCTCAAGCCTGTAATCCCAGCACTTTGGGAGGCCGAGACGGGCGGATCACGAGGTCAGGAGATCGAGACCATCCTGGCTAACACGGTGAAACCCCGTCTCTACTAAAAAATACAAAAAACTAGCCGGGCGAGGTGGTGGGCGCCTGTAGTCCCAGCTACTCAGGAGGCTGAGGCAGGAGAATGGCGTGAACCCAGGAGGCGGAGCTTGCAGTGAGCTGAGATCCGGCCACTGCACTCCAGCCTGGGCGACAGAGCGAGACTCCGTCTCAACCAAAAAAAAAAAAAAAAAAAAGAAAGAGAGACAGAGAGCAATGTCTATGATTTGGACCAGAGAGTTAGCATTGTAGGTTGATAGACCGAGATCATATAGCTAATAACAGTAGCAATTGCTAACCTTTACTGAGTATTTGCTAAGTACCAGGTTACTTTTCTAAGGAATTTCTGTATATTAACTGATTTGATCTTCACAACTACCCTTTGAGATAGGTACTAATATATCCCTACTTTAAAGATGAAGAAACTGAGGCACAGAGAGGCAAAGTAACTTGTCCATGTTCCCAAAGCCAGGAAGTGGCATTTGTGCCCCACAGTACAGCAGGAAAGCAGGATGTTATAGTAGTGGAAGGAACGTGGGCTCTGGGATAATAACCTCCGGGTTCCTCACCTGACTCCACCGTTTCAGCTCTAAATCATGATAATGTTGTTCTCCATGGTGGACTGAGCATGTGATCACCACCCTGGCCAATGATGCCTAATGGGGAAGTTACCTTCTGGCAAAGTCTTCCCCGATGCTCTTCAAAAGGAGACCAGGACAGGGACTCGCTCCTTCCTGCCTTTGTACTTCTACCTGTGAAATCAGGATACCTGGACTGCTGCATCTTAAGAACATGAGAGGAAGGCTGGGTGCAGTGGCTCATACCTGTAATCCTAGTACTTTAGGAAGCCAAGGTGGAAGGATCACTTGAGCACAGGAGTTCAAGGCCACAGTGAACTATGATCTATGATCGACCACTGCACTGTAGCCTGGGCAACAGAGCAAGACTCTATCTCACAACCAAAAAAAGAACATAAGGGGAAACATTTTGACACAGGCAAGATAATCATAATCTTGACATGTCATAAAGCTTAATTGTATTGACACTGTTTCCACATAGCTAGGGTGATAATAGCAAAGGGAATACAGGGCCTATGTGTTCTTTGGTGCTTTAGGTTGGACTGGATAAAATATCTTTATTGTATTGATACTCTTTTTTATCATTATTCCTTTATTTTAGAGACAAGGTCTCACTCTGTTGTCCAGGCTAGAGTGCAGTGGCTGAAGCATAGCACTGCAGCCTCAAATTCCTGGGCTCAACTCCTGGGCTCAAGTGATTCTCTCAACTCAGTCTCCCCAGTAGCTGGAACTGCAGGTACGCACTACATGCCTGGGTAATTTTTTATTTTTTTTACTTTTTTGTAGACACAGGGTCTTACTATATTGCCCAAGCTGGTCTTGAACTTCTAGCCTCAAGTCATCCTCCTGCCTCAGGCTCCCAAAGTGCTGGGATCACAGACATGAGCCACTTGCCTGGCCTCTATATTTGATACTCTTTAGAAACGTAGAGAAAATGAAGGACCAGAATCTTTCAACAGAAAGTAAACATTTTCTTTTTAAAATTATATTTTAGGCTGGGCACGGTGGCTCACACCTGTAATACCAACACTTTGGGAGGCCGGGGCAGGCGGATTGTCTGAGATCAGGAGCTCAAGATCAGCCTGGCCAACATGGTGAAACCCTGTCTCTACTAAAAACACAAAAACTAGTTGGGCATGGTGGCGCATGCCTGTAGTCCCAGCTGCTTGGGGGACTGAGGCAGGAGAATCACTTGAACCCCGGAGGTGAAGATTGCAGTGAGCCGAGATTATACCACTGCACTCCAGCCTGGGTAACAGAGCAAGACTCGGTCTCAAGAAAACAAAACAAAACTATATATATATTATATATAGTTATATATAAACTATATATATATTATATATGGTTATATATAACTATATATATTATATATAGTTACATATAACATATATATTATATATAGTTATATATAAAGTATATATTATATATAAACTATATATTATATATAAACTATATATATAAACAAAACTATATACATTATATATTATTATATATACATATAATGAAGCTTTGCTTCATTCTTAAGGTTATTTTAATACTTGGGGTCAATATTTTTTGAGAATTCATCTCCAACTGCATACTCAAAATCAATAAAGATGTGGTATAATGTGCAGAAAACTTACAACTTACTAGTAAAGTGGCGTTGAGCTAGAAACATTCCATAAAAAATTTCCAACTCAAAAACACCCATGATTAAAGGAAAGAATTGAAAACATGCAAAATGACATATGTCTATACAAATGTAAGGTGTATCCAAAGTAAAGAAAACTATCCTTTTGGCTAGGTGTGGTAGCTCATGATTGTAGGAGGCCAAGGAGGGAGTATCACTTGAGTACGGGAGTTCAAGACCAGCCTAGGCAACATGACAAGATCCTGTCTCTACAAAAAACTTAAAAATTAGCTGGGCGGGGTGGCATACACCTATAGTCCCAGCTACTCAGGGGGGTACTGAAGTGCGAAGATCACTTCAGCTTGGGAGGTCAAGGCCACAGTGAGCCATGATCATATCATTGCGCTCAGCCTGGATGACAGAGTGAAATCCTGTCTTAAAGTAAAATAAATACAAAATTTTAAAAAGAAAAAATAAAGAAAATTCATGAGGGACAACATTCTGGAAGGTAAAGAAAAAGAAAACTAACATTAATAAGTACCTACTTGGGCAGATCTCTTGAGCTCAGGAGTTCAAGACCAGCCTGGGCAACACGGCAAAAACCCATCTCTACAAAAAATACAAAAATTAATTGAGCATGGTGGCATGCACCTGTAGTCCCAGCTACTAGGGAGGCTGGGGTGGAAGGATCACCTGAGCTCTGGAGGTTGAGGCTGCAGTGAACTGAGATGGTGTCACTGTACTCCAGTCCGGGCAACAGAGGCCCTGTCTCAAAAAAAAAAAAAAAAGAAGAAGAAGTGCTTACTGTATAGCCAGTGCACAAATAGCACTTTCTGTATATTATCTTACGTCTCCAGAAAAACCTAAGTTAGGCATTATTATTCCTTATACATGAAGAAACCAAAATACCTTAAAAAGTTAAGTGAATGTCCAAGCCAGGATCTGAAGCTAAGTGACCCAAAACACCAGGATCTCCCTCTCACTCAAACAACCATAGTACTATAAACTAATGAAAGCTGTGCTCCCATTTGTCACAGGCAGGTAACAGAAAATTAAAACACAAACCTTTTTCAGGCTGTCATATCTGAAGTACTCAAGCCTCCTAGAGCAACCAACAACCCACTCCTCCTGGGTCTCCATCCTCCTCAACCTTGCTAGAACTTGGCCCTGCCTACACACTAAGGTCAACTGCCTCTACTAATAAGTGGCACTCTTCTAAAGCCTATCAGCAGCAGGAGCTTTTTCTATGAAAAGCCCAAAGCCAAAGTGTTGGAGGGAAGAAATTCCTTTTCCTTCTTTTATTTTTTTGAGAAGGAGTTTCACTCTTTCATCCAGGCTGGAGTATGGTGGCATAATCTCCACTCACTGTAACCTCCACCTTCTGGTTTCAAGCAATTCTCCTGCCTCAGCCACCCGAGTAGCCGGGATTACAGGTGCTCGCCACCACGCCAGGCTAATTTTTGTATTTTTAGTAGAGACGGGGTTTCACCATGTTGGCCAGGCTGGTCTCAAACTCCTGACCTCGTGATCCGCCTACCTCAGCCTCCCAAAGTGCTGGGATTACAGATGTGAGCCACAGCGCTGGCCAGGAAATTCCTTTTCATACACATCTAAAAGCCCTTATATTTTACATAACAGGCTCTTAAGAATTTTGATAATAACTAGGTTTATGTACACTTTGTTGAACTCCAAGTATAAAATATTAATATATTCAGCACTAAATGAAGACGTAAATGACCTAGTCTTCAAATCTGAAGATGACACCAAATTAGGAAGCAAATCATGCTGGGTCGCGATCACAATTCAAGAAGATGTTGATGTGCTACAAAAGTTGGATGAAACTACCAACATAAAATTTAACTAAGGTGCATTTAGGCTTAAAAACTTAATTATCCTAGCTGGGCTCAGTGGCTCACATCTGTAATCCCTGCACTTTGGGAGGCCGAAGCAGGCGGATCACCTGAGGTCAGGAGTTTGAGACCAGCCTGGCCAACACGATGAAACCCCATCTCTACTAAAAATACAAACATTATCCAGGCGTGGCGGCACATGCCTGTAATCGCAGCTACTCAGGAGGCTGAAGCAGGAGAATCACTTGAACCCAGGAGGCACAGCTTGCAGTGAGCAGAGATCGTACCACTTTACTCAAGCCCGAGCAACAGAGCGAGACGCTGTCTTAAAAAAAAAAAAATTAATTAAAAAATAAATAAATAAATACCTTAATTATCCTGGAAAGAATCAGTTTTTAAAAGTATAAAATAGAGAGTTTAGTGAAGTAATAAATGGTTCAAAAATAATGATAAAGTGTCTATCGTGTACAAAGCTCTGTGCTAGAAACTGCAAATACAATCAGTGGTGAGCTGGATGGATGCTGTTAGCTGCACTCGAAGCAGTGAAGCTGGGTGTGGTGGAGTGCATCTGTAATCCCAGCTACTCAGGAGGCTGAGGTGGGAGGATCGCTTGAGCCCAGGAGTTTAAGACCAGCCTGGGCAACATACCAACAAATCCATCGCAAATTTAAAAATAAATTAATTAATAAAATAAAATAAAAATGAAAACAAAACAAAAAAAAATAGGTAGACACAAATAAGTGGATAAACAGCTCTAATAAAGTGTGTGGTATGTCATAAGGGGAAGGGGCAGATGCTATCAGATCACAGGGCCAAAGCTAGTAATCTAGGTTAGGGAGTTTAGGAGGGGTACTCAGAGGAAATGATGTTTCAATTGAGATCAGAAGGGCAGACAGAAGTGTGCCACGGGAAGGGAGGGAAGGAAGAGGGGAGATGTACTAGCCTGAAAGAAGGCCCAGAAACACAACAGTGTGGAACACTGAAGAAAACAGAACAAGTTCAGTTTGGCTGAGATGTAAAGTGAAAGGCAGAGAGAGGTAAGAGATGAATTACTGGAGGAATACAAGGGAGCCAGATGAGGCAGGGTCTTGCAATGATAAGCAGTTTGAATTTAACCCTAAAGGCCACAGGAGCCACTTAAAAGTTTTATTTTTTTATTTTTTATTTTTTTTTTGAGACGGAGTCTCGCTCTGTAGCCCAGGCTGGAGTGCAGTGGCCGGATCTCAGCTCACTGCAAGCGCCGCCTCCCGGGTTCACGCCATTCTCCTGCCTCAGCCTCCCGAGTAGCTGGGACTACAGGCGCCCGCCACCTCGCCCGGCTATTTTTTGTATTTCTTAGTAGAGACGGGGTTTCACCATGTTAGCCAGGATGGTCTCGATCTCCTGACCTCGTGATCCGCCCATCTCGGCCTCCCAAAGTGCTGGGATTACAGGCTTGAGCCACCGCGCCCGGCCCACTTAAAAGTTTTAAAGAATGCAGTGGCTTATCCCTTCTCTTAAGCCAAAAAGAAGGATACTGGAAACAGAGAAACACATTTTACTATCTTTACCTTTCAGCATATCATAGATAGCCAGTTGGAAAATACAATAGAAAAGAAAAGGATCCCACTCACAATAAGAATTCTAGGATAAAAATAATATTAACTTCCAGGCACAATGACACACTTGCCTGTACTTTCAGCTACTCAAGAGGTTTAAGTGGGAGGATTACTTCAGAGCCGAGGAGTTTGAGACCAGCCTGGGGCCAACATGACGAAACCCCATCTCCACTAAAAATACAAAAATTAGCCAGATGCGGTGGCACACACCTATACTCCCAGCTACTCTGGAGGCTGAGGCACGAGAATCACTCGAGCCCGGGAGGCGGAGGTTGCAGTGAGCTGAGATCACCCCACTGTACTCCAGCCTGGAGTACAAGTCTCAAAATAAAAAAAAAAGAAAGTGAAAATACAACCCATGGGATGGGAGAAAATATTTGCAGATCACACCTCTGATAAGGAATCTATATCCAGAATATATAAGGAAATTTTACAATTCAACAATAAAAATACAAATGCCATTTTTAAATGGAAAAAGGATTTAAGCAGACATTTCTCCAAAGATATATAAATGGTCAATAAACACATGAAATGATATTCAATATCATTAGTCATCTGGGAAATATAAATCAAAGTTAAATGAGATACCATTTCACATCCACTAGGATCACAATGATAAGAAAGACAGACAATAACTAGTGTTAGAGAAGATGCAGAGAAATTAGAAACCTCATACGCTGCTGACGGAAATGTAAATGGTGCAGGCTTGTTTGCTGTCTAGTATAATAATGTCTCCCCCCAGGTCAAAAGTTGGGAAGGCTTGTTTGCAACCCTTATGAAAGATGAGGTTTCCTAAGCTTGGGGTTCCTCAACCGTGACACAAACCTGCTGAGTATACATCACCCACCTGGACTGATCTCTGAATAGCCCCATGGGACTTGAGGAACAAGGGAAACTGAGGCACACATAAAGCTCACATTGCCTGGTAGTCCATGATAAAGTTCTTTATCTCTGATCCAGGAGTTCCATGTCTTTTGCCAACATCCATGAAACAGTAACAGGCTAAAGTGTTATCTTGCAAGCTGGGTAAAATCTCAGACTCCTGAGAGTTGTTGACATCAAGAATTGTAATTGGCATGTAATCAACATATAATAAAAAATTTTAAATTATTAATAAGATATTTTATGTTCTTTTTTTCTATTAGGTCTTAAAGATTTAGTATTTGACATCTGCAACACATCTCAATTTGGAAGCTAAATTTTCATTGGAAATATTTAATTTGTATTTAGACTTCATAAAATCTACAGTTGAGAAAAAGTAAATTCACTTTCCCAAGACGTTCCAAGAATATTTAAAAGTTTTCCAATAGCTGAGCAGTTTTCCAATAGCAGCATCAAGTATCCTTTTTAAATTTTATATTTAACTAAAATTAAATGAAATTAAAAATTTAGTTCCCCAGTCATATTACACATTTCAAGTGCTCAGTGTCTACACGTGGCTAATGGCGATGGTATCAAAGCTCAGGTCCAGTCAATCTTGAAAAAGAACAAAGTTGGAGGACTTATACAATCAGATATTAAAACTTATTATAAAGCTACAAAGTTAGGACTGTGTGATGCTGGTATAAGAATAGACCAATGGAATAAAACAGAAGCCCACACATACATGGTCACTTGATTTATGTTAAAAGCAGCACTGTGGTAGCCCAGAAAAAAAAGATGCTCTATATAAAAAATGTTGCTGGGTCAACTGGATATCCATGCAAAGAAAAATAAATCTTGACCCTAACCTAACATCATACACAAAAATGAATTCCAGAGGTATCATAGATCTAAACATGAAAGGTAAAACAATAAAGCTTCTAAAAGAACATATAAAAATACCTTCGTGACCTTGAGGTAAGCAAAGATTTCTTAAATAGGACACACACAAAAAGATCGCTAAATTGGACTACACTAAAATTTAGAACTTCTTGGCTGGGCGCAGTGACTCACGACTATAATCTCAGCACTTTGGGAGGCCAAGGCGGGCAGATCACCTGAGGTTAGGAGTTCGAGACCAGCATGGCCAACATGGTGAAACCTCATCTCTACTAAAAACACAAAAAATTAGCTGGGCATGGTGGCGCACCCCTGTAGTCCCAGCTACTCAGGAGGCTGAGGCAGAAGAATCACTTGAACTGGGGAGGCAGAGTTTGCAGTGAGCCGAGATTGTGCCACTGTACTCCAGCCTGGGTGACAGAGTGAGACTCTGTCTCAAAAAAATAAATAAATAAATAATAAAATAAAATTTAGAACTTCTTCAGCTAGGCACAACCCTGTAGTCCCAGCTACTTGCTAAGGTGGGAGGATCGCTTGAGCCCAGGAGTTTGAGGCTGCAGTGAGCTATGACTGCATCACTGCACTCCGGCCTGGGCGACGGAGCAAAACCCCATCTCTAAAAAAATTAAAGTTAAATAAGTAAAATAAAATTTGGAGCTTCTGTTCATGAAAAGACTCCATTAGCAATGAAAATGCTAAATTGGACACAGTGGCTCGTGCCAGTAATCCCAACATTTTGAGAGGCCAAGGTGGGAGGATAGCTTGAGGCCAGGAGTCTAAGAACAACCTGGGCAACATAGAGAGATGCTGTCTCTATAAAACATTTTAACAATTAGCTGGGTGTGGTGGCGCATGCCTGGCGTCCCAGTTACTTGGGAGGCTGAGATGAGAGGACTGCTTGAGCCCAGGAGGTCCAGGCTGCAGTGAACCATGATTGTACCACTGCACTCCAGCCTGGATGACACAGAGAGATGTAATCTCAAAAAAAAATTTTTTTAATGAAAATGCTGGCCTTACACCACTTACAAGATAAGAGATAAATGAAAAAATAAAATTAAAAAGCAAGCTACAGACTGGGAGAAAATACTTGCAATCTATGTATCTGACAAAAGACTTACATCAAGATTATATAAAGAACTACAACTCATTAAGAAACAGACAATGTGCATGTCACAAAAGAGCCTATCCAAATGTCCAGTAAATATATAAATAAGTATTTAACTTTAAAATGTATCAGAGAAAAGCAAAACAAAATCACAATGAGATATCAGTACACACTTATTAGAGTGACTAAAATTAAAAAGAATACCAGCTGTTGGTGAGGATGCATGGTAACTGAAATTTCACACACTGCTAATGGAAAGATACACTGATATAACCATTTCAGAAAACTGGCCTTGTCTACTAAAGCTGAACATACGTATAAAACATGATCCAGCAATTCGATTATTTGGTATCTGCCCAATAGAAAGCATACATACATGCACCAAAGATATGTACAAACATATTCATAGCAGTACTATAGGCCTGGGCAATATGGTGAGACCCCATCTCTACAAAAAATACAAAAATTAGCCAGGCATTGTGGTGCTCGCCTGTAGTCTCAGTTACTCAGGAGACTGAGGTGGGAGGATCACTTGAACCTGGGAGGTTTAGGTGGCAGTGAGCTGTGATCGCACCACTGTACTCCAGCCTGGGCGACTGGGCAAAACCCTGTTTCCAAAAAAAAAAAGAAAAAAGAGGAAAGAAAAAAGAAAAATTAAAGTTAACAGCAGTTGTCTTTTCTGTATTTTCTACTGTAAACATGATGTAGTTTTTATAATTAAAAGTAATTTACTTTTAGGCCATGTGCAGTGGCTCACGCCTGTAATCCTAGTACTTTGGGAGGCCAAGTTGGGCAGATCATGACGTCAGGAGTTCTAGACCAGCCTGGCCAACATTGTGAAACCCCGTCTCTACTCAAAATGCAAAAGTTAGCCAGGCATGGTAGCATGTGCCTGTAATCCCAGCTACTCAGGAGACTGAGGCAAGAGAATCTCTTGAACCCAGGAAACAGAAGTTGCAGTGAGCTGAGCTCACACTATTGCACTCCAGCCTGGGTGACAGAGCAAGACTCCATCTCAAAAAAAAGAAAGAAAAAAAAAAGTTTTTTAAATAGAAAAAATATTAAATCAAATACAAACAGGAGAGACCTGTTTTAATAACTCTAAGAGTTGCAAGTAAGATATGAATGTGACCTGACCACCAAAAGTTAATGCAACAGGACACAGAAAATGTAACCTACAACAGGGATCTAGGCTGACCGTATTTGAAGGAATATATTGTGATATGGGGGTCACATTTTCAGAGTGTCATTCAGAAAGTAGATAGTAATCTCAAGAAGGGGAAGAGTTCAAGAATCTAGAAATTATGTTGTGAGACTTGACGGAGAGCACAAAAGACTGCTGACATTAACAAGACACTTAGCATACAGCATCCCAGCATCCTGCATGTAGCATATGGATGGCAGCAAGAAGTGCTTGGGAAATGAATGAATGAATGGGAGAAATACAATAAGCCTTTAATGTTTTAAAGGTGATTAAATGGAATTGGGACAAGGTGGCACCCAATAATTTGATAAACAATGAGTAAATGAGTAAATAAATGAATGAAATATTATCAGTCTTGATACGTTAAAAGAACGGTCACACATGGAATCAGTATTAGTGTTATATATACTGTACCCGAGGAAAAATTCAAGATGAATGGGGAGAAGTTACATAAGTGCTCAAATTCCATCCTACTTAAGAGTTTTCTCAAAATTAAGGCTATCCAAAAATCAATAGGATGCCTCAAAAAGAAGCAGTTAAGGCAGAAGCTACATGTCTAACACTGTTTGACTATATGGCCCAGAGGCCCTCTGTAGCGCTAATACTCTATGCTTCTATGAAATGCCATCTTGAGGATGGGCACAGTGGCTCACATTTGTAATCCTAGCCTTTTGGGAGGATGAGGTGGGTAGATAATCTGAGGTCAGGAGTTCAAGGCTAGCCTGGCCAATGTGGCAAAAACCCATCTCTACTAAAAATACAAAAATTAGCCAGGTGTGGCGACAGGCGCCTGTAGTCCCAGCTACTCAAGAGGCTGAGGCAGGAGAATCACTTGAACCTGGGAGGCAGAGGATACAGTAAGCCAAGATCGCACCATTGTACTCCAGCCTGGGCAACAGAGCACAACTCTCAAAAAAAAAAAAAAAAAAAAGCCATCTTTAGATCTTGCTGTGCAACAAATAATTCACAATCACCAATCACTCCAGTTCCTTTTGAAACCAGTATCCATTTCTTACTAAATGAAGATAGTTTACCTGCATAGTATAAATCAAATTTCAACAGCTTTCTTTGAAACATAATGGCAAAAGAAGTACTTCGTAGCCTGATGTGGTAGCTCACAACTGTAATCCCAGCAATTTGGGAAGCTGAGGCGGGCACACTACTTGAGCCCAGAAGTTTGAGACCAGCCTGGGCAATATGCTGAAGCCCTGCCTCTACCCCTGCCCAAAAAAATTATAGATTTAGAGGTTCAAGAAAAAAAATACAAAAATTAGCCGGGCATAGTGGTGGTGGCTTGTGCCTGTGGTCCCAGCTACTTGAGAGGCTGTCAGGAGGCTCACATGAGCCCAGAAGGTTGAGGCTGCAGTGAGCCGTGATCATGCCACTGCACTCCAGTCTGGGTAACAGAGCAAGATTCTGTCTCAAAAAAGAGGTAATTCATAATTTCTAAGAACTTCTAGGTGTTCAGAGTATCTAGAGGAAAGGTAGCGAAGTCCAGGAGAACAAAAACCATCCCTGGTTATCTACAGCGGCCCTTTGCACAATCTCAGAAAAATCAAAACTGCATTTTCTGGAATTCAAAGCACTGAATTCAGACTAGGCCCTTGGCCATTGTTAATATAATGAGCCTCTCCAGAATTAAAATGGCTCTAGAAATTCTGTGTAAAGTTGAGTTCATTCAATTTCTACTCACTGACTAGAATCCACCACCTCTGGCATGTCATGGTTAATATTTCAATTACATACATTTATGTAACATTTCTGATTATTTCAAAAGACTTTCTCACATAATAACCTATTTGAGTCTCATAAATGACCTGCAAGGAAGGTAGGAAAATGAATCTCATTCTACAGATGAGAAATAGAAATACCAAATCAAATGATTGATCCAGTACTGCAGAATGAAACAAAAATCGCAATCTAGTCTTTTCCAGACCAGGTTTTATTAGTCATCTGGTATCCCATATGTTCACCATTCCTAAAACAGAACTGATCAAAATGCTTCAAAGTAACAGTTATGGAATAAAGGAGCTTCACTTCTTCACAAAGAGAAAGAAGACGGTTGCCAAAAAGAACACATGCTTAGTTAAATGAAATCAAAACTATATAAGGAATTCAGATTTCCAGTTTAAAATGTTTATCCAACTGCTCTGAGAAAAATGCACAATCAGGAAAAGCACTTTAATATTTCTAAAGGACTGGATTAAAATTTCAGCTGTAAACTTCATTACTGTAATTAGATTTTTAATGCATATTTATTAAACATCCATTTAAATACTGTGTTCACAATTATTCATGAGTTATTTGTACATTTGTGTTGATTTTAACAAACTGTAAACAGTGGCCACTGACCAGCAATGTTCTCCTGCAATGACAGAAGACCATACTAAGGTCATTGGCAGCCCATTTTATGCTCTATTATGTTCTAATTATACCCAAAAGATAAATATTCAGTTGCTTTTTTGAAAACTGCAGTGGTCATCAATGACCCAAAAAGTCAGACTTACCATTGACATTAAAGACCTATGTTTCATTCTGTGATGAATAAACAAAGTACAGGACAGAAGAAAATCAAATCTTAATTAAACTCTTTCTTTAGAAAAACAACATAAGCCATCATCAAGGAATGCATTGCAAGATGATTTACTTTATTTATAAAAGGCTGAGTTAGGGACTTTAAAAGGGTGCTTTTGATTTAAATAGAAAAATTATGAAAATTAAAACTAAATGCTTTCTGGTTATCATTCTTTTCCTTCAGAAGCTAGTTAATCTTAAATGTGCCAATGTGTATAACTTTACAAAAGGAAAAAAATAGTACTTTAAATTTCATGATAACAAATCAGTAAAATAATGACTAAAAATCTGAATAAAGCTATTCTGAAGTAATTATAGGCATGGCCCAGCATACTGAGTAACTCCTTAATATTCACCCTGTTCACACACTATTTAATAAAGACATCTAAAGGATCTAATTTTTTTCAAAAGATTTTTAAACCCATTCATTTGTTATGTTAGTTTAAATTTTATACACACACACATATAAATGAGAATTTCAAAATGGAATCCATAGGAGTTGCATTTAAATTATATTATGAAGAAATGGAGGAACGAATTACATGTTCAGGCTTAAAAACTTGTTGAAAACTGCCACCTAGTCAAGAGTATGGATAGATAACATGTTGATAGAGTAGCTTCTGGGATGGGAACAATGAAGACAAGAAATAAGCAGGATAAGCAGGATGGTTAAAGGAGATTATGAAAGAGATTCTGGAGATTAAAGTATCAGGTATCTCCAGGCAAGGAGTAGAAATGGTCCTCAATAGAGAACCTTGGGCGACGGAAGCAAAAGACAGCAGGAGGAGGTAGCATCCATAACGCTTTTAGGAGAGAAGATAGAGCTAGGTGGGGTAGAGCACACCTGAAGTCTACTACTGGAGACTGGGGTTGTAGGATCACTTGAGCTCAAATTAGAGACCAGGCTGGGCATGGTGGCTTATGCCTGTAATCCTAACACTTTGGGAGGCCAAGGCAGGAGAAAAGCTTGAGCCCAGGAGTCCAGACCAGTGCAAGCAACATAGTGAGACTGTGTCTCTAATTTTAAAAAGAAAAAAAATAAAAGGCCAGGCGTGGTGGCTCACACCTGTAATCCCAACACTTTGTAAGGCTGAGACAGACAGATCACTTGAGATCAGGAGCTCGAGACCAGCCTGGCCAACATGGCAAAACCCATCTCTACTAACAGCACAAAAATTAGCCGGGTGTGGCAGCTCACACCTGTAATCCCAGCTACTCAGGAGGCTGAAGCACAAGAATCACGTGAACCTGGGAGACAGAAGTTGTAGTGGGTGACAGAGCGAAACTCCAATTTCCAGAGTCAAGGAAACTTATCTTTTGAGCTATTGACAGCTTTTAACAATTAAGTAAAGTATACTCCTGTAAACAAAATTTGGAGCATAATTTTTTCTCTCTACCTGATTTCTCCAGAACTGGAAAACAATTAGTGAGTATCTTAACTTATGGCAATAGTTATTTGCTTAAGTGCAATAATTATCTGTTTTCATTTGTAACAGGGCACAACTGGAGAAACTGGTTATTTTACCAAGGTTTTGACTGAAGTGGTGTGCTTTCCTTTAAGGAATCAAACTTGACTTACAGAGCCAATAAAAGCTCCTTTAGAAACTGGCCTCATATCTTGTCTACACAGTCCCTACACAGGGTTCCTGATCTGTAGTAAGTAAATAAGTAAAGTACAGGCCCAGGAGCCCCAAGTTATCTTGGAACCTCAAGAGAAGGGTATTTACTCAACTCATAGGTATTTGAGGGTACAAACCCATGGCTGGGCTCGGCTTTTATAAAAAAAGTCTTACCTGAGATTCCTTCTATGGAACAGAGTTCCATCAAAGCCAATTTTAAAAGCCTATGTGAAAAATAATTATTTTTCCTGTACTTCATACAAATATCAGGCCAAGTATAATAAAGCAAATCGGTCTTACCATGATTTGTCTTTAGTAAAAATGGGAGACTAGAGAGAAAAATTATGTTTCAAGAACTATGGTATACCTGTTATTAAATTCTAGTCTAGGGCTGGGAGTGATGGCTCACGCCTGTAATCCCAGCACTTTGGGAGGCCAAGGTGGGCAGATCACCTGCAAGAGTTTGAGACCAGCCTGGCCAACATGGTGAAACCCTGTCTCTACCAAAAATACAAAAATTAGCAGGGCATAGTGGTGGCACCTGAAATCCCAGCTACTCAGGAGGCTGAGGCAGGAGAGTCACTTGAACCTGGGAGAGGGAGGTTGCAGTGAGCTGAGATCATGCCAATTGCACTCCAGCCTGGGCAACAGAACAAGATTCTGTCTCAAAAACAAAAATATATATAGTCTCATCAGTTGTTTTTAAGTTTTTTCACAATTTAGACTGATTCTGCTTATTCTTGTAAATCAATCAGTGATCTCTGGTTGCTGCTCAGAAGAAACAAGAGGGATGGGTAATGTAAAAATCTGGATCAATATGCTAATCCTGGGCACATACTGGAATCAGCTAGCAACCCCACATCAGCTTGGTTCCAATAGTTGCCCAGTTCATGGAAAACCTTCTAAGTTCCTTTACTTGGAATTATTTTATTTATTTTACCTGACTATTATGGAATATATTGCTACTCTACTCTTTGTGAAGGAATGCAGGATAAGCTTACTCAATGTTCTCTTAAATTGAACAGTTATTAATCTTCCGGATATCACCTTTTGTCAGAAGTCAAAAGTTATGAGTGGCCCTCGCCATATCGACGCTTTCTGACTGAGCTCCTCTCTACCCTGAATACAAGAGACCCTAATAGTTAGGCAGGAATAGCATTGCCCCTATTCAGCCTCAAGAAGTTGCAGAAGATGGATCTTTGTTTCTCTTCAACCCTTAGGATTAAGGGTTTCCTTGTAAAAGGGAGTGGGGGAAATGTCAGAGGCGTTTGAACACGAGCAACTCCATTTTGAAGAAGGGCTGGGTAAAATAAGTCTGAGACTTGGTGGGCTGCATTCCCAGGAGGCTAAGGCATTATTAGTCACAGGATGAGACAGGAGGTTGGCACAAGATACAGGTCATAAAGACCTTCCTGATAAAACAACTTGCAGTAAAGAAGCCAGGCAAAACCAAGATGGTGACCTCTGGTTGGCGTCACTGCTACACTCCCGCCAGCACCACGACAGTTTACAAATGCCTGGCAATGTCAGGGAGTTACCCTATATGGTCTAAAAAAAGGACCATGAATAATCCATCCCTGGTTTAGCATATAATCAAGAAATAACCATAACAATGGACAATCAGCAGCCCTTGGGGCTGCTCTGTCTATGGGGTAGCCATTCTTTCATTCTTTTACTTTCTTAATAAATTTGCTTTCACTTAAAATAAATAAATAAATAAATAAACCCCACAAAATTCAAGACCAGCCCAGGCAACAGAGTGAGGCTTGGTCTTAAAAAAAAAAAGAAAGAAAGAAAATAAGTGTTGAATATACTCAGCCAGAAGCGGAATGACATTTTTTTTTTTTTTAAGACTGAGTTTCAATCTTGTCGCCCAGGCTGGAGTGCGATGGAGGTAATCTCGGCTTACTGCAACCTCCACCTCCAAGGTTCAAGCAATTCTCCTGCCTTAGCCTCCCAAGTTACTGTAATTATGGGCATGTGCCACCACACCTGGCTAATTTTGTATTTTTAGTAGAGACAGGGTTTCACCATGTTGGCCAGGCTGGTCTTGAACTCCTGGCCTCAGGTGATCCACCCACCTCGGCCTCCTAAAGTGCTGGAATTACAGGCGTGAGCCACGGCGCCCAGCTCTAAATGACTTTTTTGTCAGAGAACTTCAGAGAATATCACTGCACCAGGTCCTAGGCTGAACTACCAATTTCTGGACCCTGACATCTATTATTTTTGTGATACTTCTTGTGAAAAGACAAATCTGAAAGTAGTCATATCCTATTTAAATATTCGTCATTTACTTAAAGAGAATAAAGCTCTTGAAGTATAAAGCAGTGCTAATCTACAGTAAATCAATAATCCATTCTAGGCCTCTGAATTTTCTTTTTATCAGTTCTACTTTTGGGCACATCCTACTACACCTCCTCCTCCCTCCACCCCAGAACTACATCCAGGGTACTAGCTATGCCTAAGTAGTAAGCTATGCTATACTTTAAAAAAATAATGATCTATAAAATCCTCCATTATCATAAAGATAATCAGTCTCAGGAATAGACATGACCTTCTTTTCTAATACAATAAATATTAACAAAAATCCAAGAAACATGAAATAAGTTTCACATAAAGATATTCATCTAATTGGATAATAAAAAGTTAAGTTCAGGCCAGGCATGGTGGCTCACACCTATAATCCCAGCACTTTGGGAGACCAAGGTGGGCGGATCACGAGGTCAGGAGATCGAGACCATCCTGGCTAACACGATGAAACCCCATCTCTACTAAAAATACAAAAAATTGGCCGGGCGCAGTGGCTCACGCCTGTAATCCCAGCACTTTGGGAGGCCGAGGCGGGTGGATCACCTGAGGTCGGGAGTTCGGGACCAGCCTGACCAACATGGAGAAACCCCGTCTCTACTAAAAATACAAAATTAGCTGGGCGTGGTGGCGCATGCCTATAATCCCAGCTACTAGCGAGGCTGAGGCAGGAGAATTGCTTGAGCCTGGGAGGTGGAGGTTGTGGTGAGCCAAGATCGTGCCATTGCACTCCAGCCTGGGCAACAAGAGTGAAACTCCGCCTCAAAAAAAAAAAAAAAAAAAAAATTAGCTGGGCGTGATGGTATGCACCTGTAGTCCCAGCTACTCAGGAGGCTGAGGCAGAAGAATCGCTTGAACCTGGGAGGCGGAGATTGCAGTGAGCCGAGATCACTCCACTGCACTCCAGCCTGGACAACAGTGAGATTGTATCTCAAAAAAACAAACAAACAAAAAAAAGCAAGTTCAGATGCTATAACCAGTGAGTGTTAAGGGAAACAGAAAATAAGTCCAAAGACTATTTTCTTAACTAGTAATATGTACTACTAATAAATTGTACCTTGGCAAGTAACATGTAAAAGAGAAACAAAATATGTATAAATGTATAAATAAATAAATAAATAATAAACTATACCAATTCATATGGCTGAGGAGGGTTAGTTCTACTCACATTAATACCTAATCGGGGGGTGGGCCTGGTGGCTCAAACCTGTAATCCCAGCACTTTGGGGGGCCAAGTTGGGCAGATCACCTGAGGTCAGGAGTTCAAGACCAGCCTGGCCAACGTGGCGAAACCCCATCTCTACTAAAAATACAAAAAAATTAGCTGGGCAGTGGTGGTGCATGCCTGTAGTCTCAGCTACTTAGGAGGCTGAGACAGGAGAATCACTTGAACCCAGGAGCCAGAGGTTGCAGTGAGCCAAGATCACACCATCGTACTACAGCCTGGGTGACAAGAGTGAAACTCCAACTTAAAAGAAAAAAAAAAAAAAAAAACCCTAATAGAGAATAAACTCCTGTGTACATATACTGAAGAGATTATGGAGTTAAATATGAATCATCATTTAATACAAGCACCTAAAAATATAATATTGTGATATTGTCAGCATAATAAAAAGAAATCACAAGATGTGATCCTCATATTACCTTGCTTCTATGAAACACATTTAATTTCTAAGGTTAGCTTAAAGAAAAGGGATTTCAGATATGCTAATTTTTAGGTTTTAGAAAACCTATGAACATTTCCCTCCCTGGCTTCTCTCCTAGTCTCCTAAGACCACTCTATGAGGCCCCCTTCTTCTGCTCACAAAATGGCAAGTTTCCTCAAGCACTAGCCCTTAGCTTTTGCTTTTTCTTTTATTTTCTCTTCTTTTTTTAGAGACAGGGTCTCATTATGTTGCCCAGGCTTGTCTCAAACTCCTGGCCTCAAGCAATCCTCCTGCTTTGGCCTCATGAATAGCTGGGATTTCAGGCACAAGCCACAGGCTCATTTCATCCTACACATATATTCCCAGGCTCATTCTTCTATTTTCATGGCTCCCAATACCTCATATTTTCTTTCTTAATCTCAGATCCCCAAGTGTCCTACAACTAACTAGACTTATTTACCTGGAACTATAAAAAAATGCCTCAAATTTAACAAGCCCCAAACTGAATCTCCCTCTAAAATACTTTGGCCCTACTATTTTGTTTCGTTTTTGTTTTGTTTCTTTTGATTAAATTGCCCAAACTCAGAAAGCTAAATTGCTTTTTTATTCTTTTACTTTTTACTTATTATGTCACCTGCAATAGGAAACCTAAATTTACCTTCACTCCTTCCTTTCCTTGTCTCCTCTAAGTATGTCCAAGTTTTATTTTATTTTATTTTATTTATTTTATTTTATATTTTGAGACAAGAGTCTTGCTCTGTCCCCTAGGCTGGAGCACAGTGGTGTGATATTGGCTCACTGCAACCTCCGCCTCCTGGATTCAAGCGATTCTCCTGCCTCAGCCTCCCAAGTAGCTGGGATTACAGGCATGCACCACCATGCCCAGCTAATTTTTGTATTTTTAGTAGAGACGAGGTTTCACCATGTTGGCCAGACTGGTCTTGAACTCCTGACCTCAGGTGATCCACCAGCCTCAGCCTCCCAAAGTGCTGGGATTACAGGCATAAGCCACTGTGCCTGGCCAAGTATGTTAATTCTATCAAAGAAGTGTCTCTGAATTCCCTCCCTCTGCTGCCCTGCTCTCCTTCACCACAGCAGTAATTCAGCCCCTAAACCACTCCCTAATACTCTATCTACTTCAACTTCCTCCTAAATAATCACCCAGCTTCCAGTATTCTCCCATCCAGGCATTTCTGATCTGTTTTTCAGGTGGCCACAAGAACAATCACGCTAAAACAGATCTGATCACTTCTATTCCTGAGAAACTTCCACTAGTGTCCCACTGAGCTTAGACATCTAAACATACTGTAAGAGACTCTTCTCAACCAGATCAGCCCACCTTTACAGCTTCATCTCTAGCTGCTCTCTCAGAGACCATAAACCAATAAGGGCCATGTACAGCTCACATCCATACTTTTGCTAGAAATAAAAAATCTGGCCAGGCGCAGTGGCTCACACCTGTAATCCCAACACTTTGGGAGGCCGAGATGGGCGGATCACCTGAGGTCAGTAGTTTGAGAACAGCCTGACCAACATGTTGAAACCCCCTCTCTACTAAAAATATGAAAATTAGTCAGGTGTGGTGGCGGACGCCTGTAATTCCAGCTACTCAGGAGGCTGAGGCAGGAGAATCACTGGAACCTGGGAGGCAGAGGTTGCAGTGAGCCGAGATCACGCCATTGCACTACAGCCTGGGTGACCGAGCAAGACTCTGTCTCAAAAAAAAAAAATCTTCCCCTCTCCAAGCAGAGCTGCTTCCTCCTCTGTAGTCTTATAACACTTTAAACAGGCTTAGATCATGGTACAATGTGTTATTAATGTTCATTGTTACATTAAAAAACTATTATAAATAGCAGGTAAGTTTGTGACTCTGAAGCAAAAACACCTGGGTTTAAAATCCAAGTTGGGGGCAACCCGCTCGGGTCCCCTTCCACACTGTGGAAGCTTTATTCTTTTGCTCTGCGCAACAAATCTTGCTGCTGCTCACTTTAAAAAAAAAAAAAAGAAAAAGAAAAAAAATCCAACTTGGGTGACCATCCCTGTTTATTCATCTATAAAATACAGACAACAATTTTTATAGGGTTTTATGAAGATTAAATTATGAAACAGAAACTGCTAGCAAAATGCCTAGAACACAGAAGGGGCTCATCAAATGCTGGCTACCATAATATCATCTGCCTTTCAAGGCTATGGGCTATTCAAGGGCTGGAACTCAAGGGCTGGAACTCAGTTTCATTCACTTTTCCTTTTTTTTTTTTTTTTTTTTTGAGACAGGGTCTCATTTTGTCACCCAGCCTGGAGTGCAGTGACACCATCTCTCTCAGCTCACTGCAGCCTCGACTTCCTGGGCTCAAGTGATCCTCCCACCTCAGCCTCCCAAATAGCTGGGACTACAGGCATGCACCACCACACCCAGCTAAGTTTTGTATGTTTTTAGAGAGGGGGTTTTACCATGTTGCCCAGGCTGGTCTCAAACTCCTTAGCTCAAGTGATCCTCCCCCCTCAGAATCCCAAAGTGCCCAGATTACAGGCGAGAGCCACCATGCCCAGCCACATTACACTGTACTAAATAGTAGACTTCAAAAGATGAAAAATGAAGATAAAATAGAAATGTAAACAATAAATTACCCCCCAAAAAAATCAGGAAAGGGCCGGGTGCAGTGGCTCACGCCTATAATCCCAGCACTTTGGGAGGCCGAGGCGGTGGATCACGAGGTCAGGAGATCAAGACCATCCTGGCTAACACGGTGAAACCCCATCTCTACTAAAAATACAAAAAATTAGCCGGGCATGGTTGCGGGCCCCTGTGATCCCAGCTACTCGGGAGGCTGAGGCAGGAGAATGGCGTGAACGCATGAGGCAGAGCTTGCAGTGAGCCAAGATCGTGCCACGGCACTCCAGCCTGGGCGACAGAGCGAGACTCCATCTCAAAAAAAATAATAAAATAAATAAAACATAAAATCAGGAAAGGGATAGAAAACAGATTTGTAAATCAGACTCCGAATACTGAACAAAATTTCAACTAAAATTTTCCCTTTATTTAAAGATGGGGGCAGGGCGCTGTGGCTCACGCCTGTAATCCCAGCACTTTGGGGGACCGAGGCTGGTGGATCACCTGAGGTCAGGAGTTTGAAACCAGCCTGGCCAACATGGTGAAACCCCGTCTCTACTAAAAATACAAAAATTTGCCAGTGGTGGTGGACATCTGTGATCTGAGGCGCCCACCCAGGCTGAGGCAGGGAGAATTGCTTGAATCCAGGAGGTGGAGGTTGCAGTGAGCCGAGATCATGCCATTGCACTCCAGTCTAGGAGACAGAGCAAGGCTTCATCTCAAAAATATATATATATACACAAAATAAAAATAAAGAGGGGAAGGGAGCATCCTTAGATACAATTAAATGGACCTCTAACCTAACTGCATTTTCATCTAATCGTCACACCCAGAACTGGCTAAATTTTGTATATTCCAGAAAATATGAGTACAGATTAATAGCACAGTCTTTACTTGAATTCAGAAGTTCTGACACTTACTAGCCATATATCTTCAGCAACCTTGAATTCGTGATCTCCAAATGAGGATAATGAGGAATAATAAGATAATGTATGCAGAAAGTACTTAGCATATTGTATGACACAGAAAAAGCATTCCGTGAATTTTATATGTTATAATGATGGTCCTTAAATCTTAATGTTCATAAATCATGGTATATACATAGAATGGAATACTATTTTTAAAACTTAAAACACAAGGCAGTTCTATTAATATGAAATTGATATGGTATTGATATGGAATGATCTCCAAGCTACTAAATTTAAAAAGAAATTAACAATTAACAGAATTAACTGCTGTATACACAAAACAATGTGTAGAGCATGTTACTACTTCTATTTTTTTAAAACGGTTAGCTCTATATGTATATGCTTGTACATACGCAGAATGTCTCTGGAAGAATACATAAGAAACTAGTATCAGAGATTGCCTCTGAGGAGAAAAACTAAGCAGCTAAGGGATAGGGATAGAAGAAAGCCTTACATTTTGCCATATTCTTTCTTGCACCTGTTGAAATTTATACTATTTGCTTTTATTGACTACCAAAAACGAAAAATAAAATTCATATTATAATCCACAGCTTACACTACCAGAATATTCCATTATACATTTATTTATTTATTTATTTATAATGACTACTTCAGCAGACCAGGGCTACCCCCTAGGCAGTGTGTGGAGCCCATTCCATTATACTAAGTGCATTATGCTAATCTTTCGATAAAAACGTAAGGTGATGTAATCAAAGTTCTAGTAATAATTTCAACTGCATTGATGATAAGGGTCGAAGATTGTCATATTTTTAGCTAAATTAATCAATAAGAATCTATTTATTAAGGTATATACTTTATTAAGGTCATCAATCTATTAAGGTATATTACAGGGGTTGCTTGAATTTGAGAAAAAGGAAAACAAGTATGTGGATCAGGGAGACAATGAGAATAATTTCATTCATTCATTCAAAAATCATATTTGCATATCAGGTACCACTCATTGCGCTAAGTGCTTAGGAAACAATGACACAATGTCCTTGCCTTTGAAAAACGTGCAGTTTAGTGCGAGTATATGAATAGAGCAGTAAAACTGGCACTCTTGACTTGGTTACTCAGAATATACATTCATTCATTCACGAACATATAACTGAATGAAGGAAGCCAGGGAGAAGGAAAGCCCGGTGACAAAATAATTCCACTGAAGCCTCTAGTGACTTTAAAAGAACACCAAGAACCGATCCCTAAATCTGAGAATGCGTGTGGACCTTCTTTCCCAGAATCACGAGAGACAGCAGGGCCTGCAGAGGTCCCAGGCGCGGCTCTTCCTCCAGTGCCCGTAAGTCACCAGCCCCGAGAGCTTGGAAAACGCAGAGGGTAGGGGTCCCCAGGCCCCAACCCCACACCTGCATCACTGCAAGCCAGGCACTCCCACTGGCCTCAGCTCTCTAAATGTCCCGGAGGGAAGAAACTCTGAGTCGACCTCTGACCCTCAAAATGAAAGTCACTCAGGGTTATTTCCCTCAGTGCTCAGGGCTCATTCACAGACAGTATAAAAGGTCAAGAGAAATGGAAACACCTCTCGAGGAGCCCTTAGCTTCGTGAAAGCAGGAGACACCTGGGGTAGATCGGACAAGGAGGGTGACCCCAGAGCCTTCTCCAGTCATATGCAGTCGGCTCGGACTACTCATGGCACAATCACTGACCTTTCCAAAGGGGCTTCCCAGGGGCGGTGGCCAGAGGAGCGAGAGCGGCGGCCCGGGCCCCGCACCCAACACATCTCCCTCTCAGCGGGCTCTGTGCTAAGGGGCGCAAGGTAACCAAGAGCGACCAGGAGGCCGCCATCTTGAACTCCGTACGAGGAGAGGAAGAGGAAAACTTTATTGAAACCCAAGACGGACGGTGGCAAAGTCAAATCTCGCCGTGCACGCTGAAGGCTCCACCCGACAGAACCAAGGGATCAGTTAGGGAACGTGACCTCCAGTAGCCAGATGGGCGGGCTGCACTCCCGTGCCCTCCCGTCCTTCCGGACGCTGCCAGCCGGGACTACGACTCCCAGCATGCAGTGGGGCGGGGCGGAACGGAACGGAACGGAACGGGCAGCTCCAGTTTGGGCAGCTGGAGGGAGGGTGATTCTCCGCTCGGCGCTGGCGGCCTAGGAACCCGAAGTTTTCAAGGAATTGGGAAGTGATTATGACGGGTGGGCAGGTAACCACTCTTGAGCCTTTTAAGTTAGCTCACATGACCGAGATTCCGAAACCTGAATAAAATGGAGGTGACCCAGTGGGCCCTCGGGTTTTAACGCAATAGTGATGTCACTTCGTCACACCTCCCTAAATGGTAGGCCCATTTTTTATTTTACCTCCAGCGTCCAACTCATCTTTGACGAGTACCTGAAATGTGTGCGTACCGTTTTCCCTTTTCGTATTTGAGTAATCTAAATGGTACGCACTCAAATGTTTTGAAAGAATGTGTAAGTGGCATGGGAAAGCCAAAGGCCTAAGAAGGACTGTTGGTGGACTGAGAAGTCATGGGACAGTGTATCCGAAGGGTAACTTCTCATTGATCAGCCCTAATTTGATTAAACAATACATGCTTTGAGATACTATAATAAGCGAATTAGGAGTACAAATTGCTCTCCAGAAGAGGCTGGCAATCCAGTAAGCGAGATGAATTCCAGAAAAGATAATACAGGCCAGGCTAGGTGGCTCATGCCTGGGAAGCCAAGGCAGGAGAACTGCTTGAGCCCGGGAGTTTGAGACTAGTCTGGGCAACATAGCGAGATCCTGTCTCTGCAAAAAATACAAAAATTAACTGGGCATGGTGCCTGCGCCCTGTCGTCCTAGTTACCAGGGAGGCCGAGGTGGGGTTGCGTCCCGGAGGTGGAGGCTGCAGTGAGCTGGGATTGTGCCACTGCACTCCTGCCTGGGAGACAGAGTGAGTCCCTTCTCAAAAAAAAAAAAAAAAGAAAGCCGGGCGCCGTGGCTCACGCCTGTAATCCCAGCACTTTGGGAGGCCGAGGCGGGCGGATCACAAGGTCAGGAAATCGAGACCACGGTGAAACCCCGTCTCTACTAAAAATACAAAAAGTTAGCCGGGCGCGGTGGCGGGCGCCTGTAGCCCCAGCTACTCCGGAGGCTGAGGCAGGAGAATGGCGGGAACCCGGGAGGCGGAGCTTGCAGTGAGCCCAGATCGCGCCACCGCACTCCAGCCTGGGTGACAGAGCCAGACTCCGTCTCAAAAAAAAAAAAAAGAAAAGAAAAGAAAAGGCCGGGCGCAGTGGCTCACGCCTGTAATCCTAGCATTTTAGGAGGCTGAGGCAGGCGTATCAACTGAGGTCAGGAGTTCAAGACCAGCCTGGCCAACATGGTGAAACCCCGTCCCTACTAAAATACAAAAATTAGCCGGCATGATGGCGGGTGCCTGTAATCCCAGCTACTTGGGAGGCGGAGGCAAGGAGAATCGCTTGATTCCGGGAGAGGGTGGCTGCAATGAGTCGAGATCGCGCCACTGCACTCCAGCCTGGGCGGCTGAGCGAGACTCTGTCTCAAAAAAAGAAAGAAAAAGAAAAGAGAAGAGGAGGGTAGGGAAAGGGGGAGGGGAGTGGGAGGGAGCAAAATAAAAAGGTTTTTAAAATAAATTTTTAAAAAAGATAATTCAGTGTTGTGGAATCAATGAGAGAGCAATTTGGCTAGTAAATCAAAAAGGACTTCTAAAAGCTCACCTTTTTTTTTTTTTTTTTTAAAGAGAAGTGACCTCACTATGTTGCCCAGGCCCAAGTGCTGTGGCTATTCACAGACTCCATCATTGTGCATAGCAGCCTTGAACACCTGAACTTACATGATCCTCCTGCTTCAGCCTCCCCAGTAGCTGGGACTACAGGTGCCAACTACCATCCCAAGCTTTAAACGCTTTTTTTTTAATTTTTAAAAACATGGAATACTTCACGAATTTGTGTGTCATCCTTGCACAGTTCGTGCTCATCTTCTCTGTATGGTTCCAATTTTAGTATATGTGCTGCCAAAGCAAGCACTACAAGCTTAACTTTTAAGAGATAAAGACCTTCCTGGCCGGGCGCGGTGGCTCAAGCCTGTAATCCCAGCACTTTGGGAGGCCGAGACGGGCGGATCACGAGGTCAGGAGATCGAGACCATCCTGGCTAACACGGTGAAACCCCGTCTCTACTAAAAAATACAAAAAACTAGCCGGGCGCGGTGGCGGGTGCCTGTAGTCCCAGCTACTCGGAGGCTGAGGCAGGAGAATGGCGTGAACCCAGGAGGCGGAGCTTGCAGTGAGCTGAGATCCGGCCACTGCACTCCAGCCTGGGCGGCAGAGCGAGACTCCGTCTCAAAAAAAAAAAAAAAAAAAAAGAGATAAAGACCTTCCAAGAACAGGGAATAGAGTGAAATAAGGCAGGCAAGAAAGTCTGGAGTATAGGAAGGAGAAAGTTCAGTTGTGTGAAAACAAATGAAAAGACTACACTAAGAAGAATTCCAGGAAGTCAGGCAGTTAATCCACACTAGAAGAGGAATTCCAAAGAAACAAGAAAGAGAAACTGTAGCATGG
Source organism: Theropithecus gelada (assembly GCF_003255815.1). Classification (NCBI taxonomy): domain Eukaryota; kingdom Metazoa; phylum Chordata; class Mammalia; order Primates; family Cercopithecidae; genus Theropithecus; species Theropithecus gelada. Next base: position 132,941,366 of record NC_037671.1, on the reverse strand, counting down.
CCTAGTAATTTAGAGACGTCTCTACCAACTTGGTCAAATCATTTATAGAAAAAATTATTTTGATTGTATCTGTCAAAATAAGCCAATTTACACTGACTATTTATCTTCTATCTGTAATTCCACGACCTGGCATGACAAACTGTTCTTCCATACTGTGGTGATTTTTTTTTATTTTGTTGCTAATTTTTGGTGTGACACTTTATGAAAGACCTTTTGAAAAATCTGATTGTTTCTCCCTTGACTTGAATATGTATTTATCACACTCAAAAGACTTTCAGAGAGTATTTAGATTTCATTATGTTTGCCCGAAAAATCACTTGCCTTGGCCAATGAAATTATCCTTTATTAGAAATTCCAACAGCTTAATTATTATGGAGGTAATATAAGCACTCATGGATAATTTAATGCCAAAGAAGACCTACAGGAAATTTTCACATGGTTGTGCAAGTAGACAGAAACATAGGAAATCAACTTTATTTTATACAAATGTAAGCTAATTTAGAGGGAAATAACTTAGATTAACTTAATAACTTAGATTGTAATTGATGTATTCGATTATATTATAATTGATGTAGTCAAGAGAATGACCAGAAGACTAAGTAGCCATTGTAAACCATTTTATTAAAACATTAATCCTGCTGTTCCTGCAATTCCTAAAACAAATTAAACAAAATAGCCTGAAAAAATTTTTGAACATTGTCAGGAAAACTATTTGAAATAAGTCATAAAATTATGAGGTCTTTTCTTGTCCTTATTTAAAAAATCTTCCTAGAGAAATGGCAAGTAGCTCTGGCATCTAATATTAAGGATAAAACCAAATTAAAAGAGTCAGAGAAGGACAAATACAATGAAAGAAATGAGAAAATAAGAAAGAAAGTGGTCAATAGAAAACATACTGAGTCAGGAGATATATTTGAGCTCTGATTTTGTCACTAATTCAAGTTCTCTTTGTTTTTCTTTTCTTTTCTTTTCTTTTCTTTTTTTTTTTTTTTTGAGGCAGGGTCTTTCCATGTTGCTCAGTCTGGTCTGGCCTCACACAATCTTCCTGCATCAGCTTCCCCAAGTGATAGGATTACAGGCATGAACCACTGAGCCTGGCCCCATGACATTTCTGATTGTAATTTTTCTACCTGTTAAACACTTTTTTGTCTCTATAAAAAAATTAAAAATTAGCTGGGCCTTGTGGCACACACCTGTCCCAGCTCCTCAGGAAGCTGAGGTGGGAGGAC